>NW_015386953.1:446792-447937 GCF_001527695.2 Protobothrops mucrosquamatus
TCGGCGGCCTGGGCGGCCCGGATGGCTTCGGCGGCCTGGGCGGCCCGGATGGCTTCGGCGGCCCGGATGGCTTCGGCAGCCTGGGCGGCCCGGATGGCTTCTCCTGGGCGGCCGCTTTGACCGTGGAGACATCTTCGGCGGCCCCTCTCAACCCCTTCCGGACTCGGAGATGTCTCTGGCGACTTGGAGGACCTCCCTGACGATCTTTGGAGGTCCGCGTGGACTCGGTGGCCTCCTCGGCGGCTGCGGCGGCCTGGCCAAGAACTCTGTGGGCGGCTTCGATGGCCCCTCCAGGCGGCCCCTCCAACGATGGTTTTCAGCCTCCCCGGCGGCCTGGGGCCTTCGGAGGGCTTTTCAGGCAGCCTCGACGGCCCCCCAGTGGTGGCAGCTCTGGTGGTCGCGATGGCCGAGCGGCCTGGTTAGCGGCCTGGTTGGTGGCCTATCCGAGGGCCTTTTCGGCCGTCTTGATTTCAATGGCTTGGAGGCCTTTTTGGAGACCTTCCGGTGGCTTTGGAGCCTCCCCAGCAGCTCCGATGATCTCTGCGGCCTTTCCAGTGGCTTCAGCCGGGCGAGGAGTGGGAGGGGCCTGGGTTTGGGCCTGGATTTGGACTTGGCCCGCCCCGGCCTAGAGGACCCGGTTAGAGGACCTGTGGATCATCTCTTGGGGCCTGTTTCGTGTCTCCGTTTGGTCTTGTTTTGAAAGATCTAAGGGGATTAAACAACACCCTCCCCTCTATGCCACGGACTCCCTTGATCGGACTATGTATACGAAGACGGCCCTGCTGGCCCTGCGCGATTCACCCCTCGCGCAGGCCTGGCCCAGGAACATCTCGGGGGCCTACCTCAAGGATGGGGTGTGGAACCCTGAGAGGTGGCATGCAGTGGTCACGGACAAAAAACTATTTAAATTATCCAAGTTGAGAACGTTTTTACAGGGGTGTTTTAGTAAATTTTTAGGGGGAACCAGGGTGGATGGGAGGGGGGAGGTTCCCCTTAGGTCAGGACCAGCCATGTCTGGGGGTAGCGAGGGAGAAAGGGTGGGGGGAGAGGGTGGGGGATTGAAGGAGGAGGGAGGAATTAGTACGGTCAGTGGGAGAGGCAGATATGGCGGGAGCAGAGGACCATATCAGGTTAGGGGAGCACGC
>NW_015386953.1:450691-458826 GCF_001527695.2 Protobothrops mucrosquamatus
GGATCTCCTTACCTTCCGTCGCGCCCTCAAGACATGGCTTTTTCAGCAAGCGGACCTGGCCTAGGGAGGATTTTATACTGGGTTCATTTTAAGGAATTTGAAATACACAACTTTAAAATTTGGTTTAATTCGGTTTTACAGGGGGGGATTGTATATATGCCTTTGTTTTAAATATGTTGTGCGCCGCCCTGAGTCCCGCCGGGAGAAGGGCGGCATATAAATTGAATTAAATAAATAAATAAATAAATAAATACTTTCCTTGCTTTTGGTTAATAATGTTCCTACATTTGTGTTCCTACATTCCATTTTATGACCTACACATGAGGTTCAAAACAGAATTACAATCCACTAATATGTACAATGTAACCCATAATATAGAAATAATGACTACTGCTAAATTCAGTGCTAACTGTATTTTGAATGTATGCATGCAGTAAATTGGTTAATTCTAACTTTCTTCAATTTGGTGTCCTCCAGACATTTTGGACTATAATTTCCATAATTTTCAGCCAGTGTGGTCAATGCTGACTCCTTTTTAAAAAAAATGCCTAGGAAAAGATGGAAGGAAGCAGAAATGCATTTAGTTCAAACCTGCATAAATGTTACATTTGGAAAAAAATGCTATGTAATTCAAATAATTGGTAACGTAGAGCAGGGGTCCCAACCCCTGGTCCACAGCCCATTGACAGGCTGCAGCCTGTTCAGAACCGGGCAGCGGAAGCGTTGGGCAAGCGTGTGTGTGCGCGCGCATGCAGCACATGCACACGTGAAACCATCCCTTCCCTGCCTGCTGCCACTGTCTCCTCCGAGCTGGAAAGGTTGGGGAACTCTGAATTAGGGTACTGAAGACTTCTAGTGTTTGCATGATTATTAACCTTCCTTAATATACTGTAATATTATAAAAGGTTTTGGTGACATACTGTGCAGTTAATTAATGAGGATATTCAAACAATTACGGTTTTGCCTATTTGGAATTCCAGAACCCAGGTGAGGAGGTCATTGACACTTAATGCAGTGATCCTGACCTGATTGGAATAGAAGTGAGCAAAGAAGACAATCAGCCACATTGCTATATAAGCTTTAGATCAGTGCTTCTCAACCTTCTGTTCCCCATGGATCCCTTTTAAATACTTTAAATACTTTTTGTGGCCACTGACCCAAGACTTAACTCGAGATTTAAATCATAACATTTCTTCAAGCCTTTGTGGACTTCCTGTGATGACACTGCAGCCCCCCCAGGGGTCCACAGACCCCAGATTGAGAACCACTGCCCTAGATCATTCATTCTCAATCTTGGACTTCCAGATGCTGTTTGACTAGAATCCTAATACCCTGGTAGAGATGATGCAGTTATAATCCTGTTCTAGACATTCAGTATTAGGAAAGGTTTTTCTAGAGGAAATAATCATATAATAATCACCCTAGAGAAAATTTATTTTGCTTTACAGTCACCCATGGCGACACTAGGGGCTAGAAAAATCCAATTCTACAAAACTTTAGCATTTTGATTAAAAATATTCATATCTGCAGGCTATTGCCCTTTTACGTGAGAGTGATGGGGATGATGAGGAAAGTGATTCAAGATTGAGGAAAGATTGACAAGATGAGGGAGGACCCTGGAATGTCCTCTACAGATGGAGACGTAGATAGTAATAATGATAATAAAGTTGTGCCTAAGTTTTCAGGGAAGGGCCTTTTATGGCACCTAATTAGCAAATAGGAAATGTCTAAATCATTTTTACTACCTAATGCTTTCCACACAAGTTAGACCACAATTCTTCAAATTTAATCATGTTATCTGAGAGTTATAGAATTTGCAATTTAACACATGTGTCGAACACACTCACAGGAAAGACTAGCACAAACCACCACATTAGAGTTGATAAGCTTGATACATATACAGCTGAGCTTATAAACCACAGTACTGCTTGTCTGTGTGCCTCTTAATTCTTCTGCTCATTTGTCCCTTTATTTGCCTGGCTAGGTTTTCTGAGAAGGAAATTATTTCTGATAATTATTTTCTCTGGAATCTCAGGATATAATAATTGAATCAAATCATATCATCTTATTTAAGCATTTGTCATTTGCTCTCTGGGACTATCAAATTCAATATCCTTAGTCTATTAATAACTTAACATAATAAGTTTAAATCAGACTGTAATTTGAGGGAGGGAGGGAGAGAGGGAGAAAGGAAGGAATCCATAAGTACCCATTATTTATTTGTTTGTTTATTCGTTAATCATTTATGTATTTATTTATTTAAAATTTTCCATGCTACTTTCTATTAAAATATATCTTGAAGCTATAGATAGATAGATAGATAGATAGATAGATAGATAGATAGATAGATAGATAGATAGATATAGACAAACAGACAAATCTTAAGCATACAGTAACTAAACAGAAAACTGAATGCAATTCTACTTGAGGAATAAAAGGGAGAATTTAATTTTTCTATGTTTCTTCAGGACAAGCTACTTCAGTTCTCTCTTGTACATTGTGTCATGTTTGATTGTGTAACAACATATGGTATTATATCCGGTATTCTCCATGTGACTATGAAGAAAACATATGGGTGGGACACATATAAAATTTCAAATTAACTGATTTATTGCTTAAAACCTATGCATAGGAATCTTCTCAACTAATGGTCAGCAGCTGGTTAGAACCAGATACGGGTCAATGGCATTCAGATGACCTTTTCCAGCTGCTTCATGTACTAGTTAAACAGGAGAGGAAAGAGCATGGAGCCTTGAGACAAAACACAAGGCAGAGACTGTGGACTAGATCTCTCTCTCACCAACAATGAAACTGGCCCTGGAGGAAGGAGGAAAATTAGCACAACATAATACCACCTACCCTCAAACCCCAAGCCAGGGACAAAAATATTTTTCAATTAATTTGACCTTGGAGTAGCTTTTGCTCAGAGCTCTTTGTGCAATCACTGTCCTACTTTACAAATGTAAGATCATTACATTCTCACTAAATATCTAAATATACTGATCACAGGGACACAATTCCAAAGCTTAACTCTCCATTTTGAGTCTTTGTTCCTAGATAGTTGATCCTCGGAAATATAAGAAGCATGCCATTTAGAAATAAATCAAGAACATGAGCCTCTGTCAGAATACAGTTAGTCTATTGAAATTCCATATAGGTAAAATGTGTTGCAAATCCTTTTCAAAGGACCAAACAGCTATTATTGCATGCCTATATTCCAAAATGGTACTTTCAATTATAGAAATATTGCTTCAATTGTGTAACTTATATGGAGTCAGAAGTCATGGGAGCTGAAAGTGAGATTTGAAAATTCTTTCTGGTTGTCTCTTTTGTTCTTCTTTAGGGATAACAATTATTTTTATCCAATAAGACTCAAAATCACAGACTGATCCAGAAACAAAAAAAGAAATTGTGATTGCTGTTACATTTTGAATATAAGTACAGTCATATTGGCTGCATTTGCTTATTGTTCAATGTGTCTTATGCATATTCTCTTGCTGGATTGCCTTTCAAATTTGTGGTATATGTGGCAGCTTTTTCCAATTTATGTTCTTGAAACGTGGAACAGATTTTGCAGAAATACATTTGAACCTGAGAGTGACTTTGCTGGCTGGGGAATTCTGGAAGTTGAAGTCCACACATTTTAAAGTTGCCAAGGTTGAACAACACTGAATTAGATACTGATATATACAAATCAGGATATGCTTTTAATCATAATGAGGGTGGCTATTTTTAATATTTAGCAATATGCTTACATTTTTCCTCTTTTGCAGACTTACCTGTTCCTTCCGTCTTAGGGAAAGGGTCTGACTGGTTTACTCTTCTTTTGCTCATTCTGTCAATATCATTTTCTCAGTCTCTCAGGGTTTTCTTTTAGCTATTTCCTCATGAGAAGACTGCCTTCTGTTACCCAAGTTATCAGCAAAAAGAACAGTTGGGCATCTAATTGAAAAATAAAGAACTGTAATAAAAACTATACAATTGTGCCTTCAAGTCAGTTTTGACTCAAGGTAACTTTAAGTCCATGCAGTTTTCCTGGGTTTCTGTTGCTTTCTTCCTAAGGCTGAAAAGATGTGACTGGCTCAAAGTGATCTAGCTGGCTTTGTGCCTAAGAAGGGTTTAGAACTCAAGTATCTCTGCTATTGGTCTATGACCATGGTTCAAATCAATTTCAATTTCTTGTGGGGAAAAAAAAGATCTCGCAAAGTTGGAATTGATTGATTGAACTTTTTAGTTCCACCCAGTCTGCTGTTACCACCGCAGCCACACCCACACAATGGGCCACGCCCACCCGGCACCCGATGATACATAAGTGGGTTTTGGGTTGCTGTTTGCGCACTTCGTCTCTAAAAGGTTCGCCATCACTGGTCTATGACATTAACGATCAAGCCAAAGGGGCTTTCATAACAATAGCACTAGCACTTAGATTATATACCACTTCACAATGCTTTATAGCCCTTTCTAAGCTGTTTACAGAATCAGCATATTGCCCCCAACAATCTGGGTCCTCCTTTTACTGACCTTGGAAAGATGGAAGGCTGAGTCAATCTTCAGCCTGTGAGGAGTGAACTCCTGGCAATGAGCTGAATTAGCCTGCAATACTGCATTCTAACCACTGTGCCACCACATTATTGTGGAGCCACCACCTGCTCCATAATAATGAATTAGGAGCCTTGGAGCGTATCTTTCACATCAGAGCAGTAAAACACTTGCAATTTTGTCTACTGTGGTATAATTATTTTCCTATTTAAATGATAGTAATTGCTTCTTGATATATAGCAGATGCGTATAAACAAATGAGCATGTGAAACTTTAATGCAAATTGGTGCAAAAACAAGACCCTTTTCCTTGTTCTTGGCAGTTTGTAAGCCACCAGATTTTGGGGGCGAGGGGTGACTAGAGAAGATGAAAGCAGGTGAACAATTGATGACAGAAGAAATGATGAAATGATGATCATTTTCTTCACTGATTCTGTCATGTTGATGGAACATTCCCCCAAAGTAGATCTAGTGAGGAAATGGTAGATGCATCTGATCTCACATCTTTCAATTTTATTCAAGTGGATGAAGTACTCTAGATTGGATGGACTTCTTCCTCTATTGCTAAAGACAAAAATAATAATAATAGTAGCCTGTGGTTTCCCTGATATTTTCCTGTAGCAAAATTTATTGTTCAGGGGTTAACACATAGTTTCCTGTAGAAGAGAGGATAGCAACCAGAGTTGTGAAAATTAAGCCAGTATGTATCCCTCAGGGATACAGCAACACGCAGTACAGGACGAGTTGTACAAAACGCTGATGGATATTGTTTTTGAAATGTGTATTAGATTTGTCAACAAGCTATTTAAAGGCCTCTCTTCATTCACATCCTTCCTGTTGGTCCAAGTTTCTGGATCATTACTTTTAAATTGATGATGAAGAAAAAACAAACACAATAATTTAGACTTCCTGGTAAATTCTGTTTTGAAAGCATGCTTTAAGAATTTGTTGCATGAAGAAATTAAGGGATTCCAAGAATCAGGTGAGGTGTTTATGTCTGCCATATTCAAAGAAGGCTATTTCTGGTCAAATGTCCATCATAATGGTAGCTTATACTGGTTTCTTAATCGTTTTCCTTGTTCCATACTGCATTTCTCTAAATTTCGCTTTCCTCATATCTTAAGCAACTATTAGCTCAGTAGCAAAAACACCAAACCAAAAAAATCTATATACCAAATATATTTGTGTTGTACAGCACAGAAGGCAGGACTAAAAGTCAGAATCTCCCAATTTCCAGCTTGGTGCCTTAGCTACTACAGCAAACTAGCTCTCTACATACTTCACGACTGTCCTGAACATTTCTCTACTTCTTTTTACACCATTTATATTTAAAAAAAAATCCCTCATAAACAATTTTCCATCTCTGCTCTTTCAGTCAAATTCTGGATTCACACCACTTCGGCAGAACCAGTAGCTAATTTTTTGTTGCCCAGGCCCAGAATGGACTTCCAGAAGTGGCATCCACACAGAGAACTGGTTGTTCACATATTTGAATCCCATCACTGGCCTAATGACACAGTACACATTTACCAGAGGACAAAATGCCAATTTTGCTGGGTCCTCAGGCTGATCACAATTTACATCTGTTTGCTTTCTGGACAGACATCACATTTATAAACAGTACATTTTGTATGGATGCCTCTGTGCCTGTCATTTAATTCTTTTAAATAAATTTTGGACCACCCAAGATGAGACAGGAAGTCTGGCAGCAACAAGAGTTTATGCCTTTTATCACCTTACTGCTTCTTCTGCTAACTAAAAGGAATTACTAATTGTAATTCTTCTTTTAAAACTTTTGTCTCTTGAGGAGGAAAGAAATTATCTGATTATTGACTCTCATGAATGTGCGATGTCATCAAAGCACAGGTCAACAAGCACAGTAACCAAAACTAATAAACATAAGCTGTGTTCAAAGTTATGGCTTGCTATTCTTGTTCAAAAGAATTCTTTAGTGTTGATCATGCTTGTGCTTTTTTAAAATGGGGGGAACAGAACATTTATTAATTTGCTTTTATTTATGAGTCATTCCATGGAGAATTTGTATTAGCTTATGTCTCACAGTTTGGTTATGTTTACACAATCAGAACACTTCACAGGACATGCCCTAAAGCTACATTTTACTGAATGTGTTTTGCTAAATCTCTCATTTTTAGCAGCTGACTGAAAAATCCTTCTCCTATCATCCATACACCATTCTGAAACTGCACAGAAAGTTAATAGTTAAGTCTGTATCTTTTGCTTAATAAATAGGATTGTTGCCTAGGAATCAAATCTATTGGGAATACAAAATAAGACCCTTGGTCTCTCCTTCTGCAGCAGCTCCAAGTTATTCCCTTATTACTAGGTGAGAATGAGAGGATAGTAATAAGTCATCACAAGATATGTTCTCAAAGCTCACACATCAATGAGAATGAACAGAATTCAGTAAACAATATGGATTGTGAATGTCCTTATTCATTGCAATAAATCAATATTTCAATTCTAAGAATGCTTTTTCCTGGGATCATCAGTATGAAAATTAAGCTTACCAGATCCACACTGTAAAAGTGTTTGTTGTTTTTACTTTTGATTAGGAGCTACCCAATGTTGGTTATAAAATGGGCAGCTATCTAAACGTTTTAAATAAATAATGGGATAAAACCACTAGATGGCAACAAACAGTTGGGCGCCCTATGTTTCTTTCCTGCCATCTAGTGGCTTTCTGGATTTCTGCAGACCAGAATATGGTAAATCTAACTTAAAACTAACTAGATTTTTACAATTTTATTAAGGTTTTTTAAAAGAACAATAAATGATAGTACAAGATAGAAAGTGGGGGAGAAGAAAAAGAAAAGAATGCTTCTGTAAGAAAGTAACTTCCCATCCTTATCACAAATATAACCCTTGCATAGTTAACAAATATAAAAGTCTTGATCTCATAACCCATCTGTTAGTATGAAATAAATAACTTCTTCTTATCCAATTGTCAGCAAAAAATTCAAATGGACCTCTACATTATTAAAATGAATATTAAAAACTCAGCTTTCCACATCTATATATGTAAATATATCCCTATAGCTAAAAGTTGAGATGTGGAAAGTTGAGTTTTTAATACGTCTCTGGACATATTAAATGAGACATTTTAATATGTATCTGGAAATATATATATATATATATATATAGGTCTTTGGTTATTCGGGTTTTCTCCCGCGTAAAATTGGAAGTTGCAAATTGCTCCTAGAAGCACGAAGCCGAAAACACCAGCCTGAAGATGACGAATGGGACTTCGTTGAAACATCACCAAGACACTTCCAATTTTACGCGGGAGAAAACCCGAATAACCAAAGACCTACATACAAACACCCGCGAAAACCTCAGAAAACAAATATATATATATATACAGAAAGTTTTTCAGACAGTATATATATATATATATATATATATATATATATATATATATATATATATATATATATGAGTCTTTGGTCATTCGGGTTTTCTCCCGTGTAAGATTAGAAGTATCATAGCGACGTTTCGATGAAATCACATTCATCATCATCAGGCTTGTGCTTTTAGCTTTGTGCTTCTCAGTGTAATATGAAATGTCTGCTGTTTCTT
>NW_015386953.1:461245-485872 GCF_001527695.2 Protobothrops mucrosquamatus
AGCCAAGCTCCCACCCAATCAGCTCCAACCCCACTGGCAGTTAAAAGGAAGAAACAGCTGCGATCACACACCACTCTTAGAAGCACGAAGCTGAAGACACCAGCCTGAAGATGACGAATGTGACTTCGTCGAAACGTCGCCAAGGTACTTTTAATTCTACGCGGGAGAAAACCCGAATAACTAAAGACCTACATACAAATACCCGCGAAAACCTCAGAAAACAAATATATATATATATATATATATCTTTAATAACGTTAAAAACAAGAATCCCAGGTATACCTCAGTTTGGATAACAATGAAAAGGGAAAGAGATAGTGAGCGAGAACTATTGGATGGCCACCCCCGAGAAGCACACACACACATTGGGGAGTTAACAGCATTGGCGAGCAGAAGAAAGACCCCGACACGCCGTGTAGATGTTTTTTGGCAAGAGGGGAGGAAGTGCTCCAGAAACACGAGCCCTGCACGACCCGACGATGGACACAACCTATCGACCGGCCACAGGAGGAGCGTTGAACATCGAAGACAAACGACGGGACGGCTACTACCTGCGCTCCAGCACATGGGCCGAAAAGGAGCCTGACGAGCGGAGGACCAACCCCAAGGGCGCGTCAGACAGCCACCCCACTGGTGGATATGCATGCCCCACTGAAGGCAGCACAGGGGGGAGTGAAGAAACCCAACAACAGGGGATTTACTCCCCAGGTGCTGGTACACACACAGGGGGAGTAATAGGACTAGCAAATGTGAGAATGACATCTGAAATGCATAGGATAGTTTGGTGATGAAGACATAGGGACAGCCCAGGATAAGTGGGGTGGGGGGAAAAGAGCAGGAGCAACCTGATAGCCGCCTCCTGGGCACTCGCACACACGCCAGGAGAATAACAATGACTGGGGGCAGGGGAACAACCTTGGAAGCTACTGATGCATTGACAAGCACGGGCCCTTTAAGAACAGCACAGCCGGTACTAATGAGTGGACCAATGACCAGTTCAAGGGTTAGAGCGCAGAGGCGATCAGTTATATAAACGCTCCATTTTTACACTCTGACGATGTCAGTAGTTTGGCCAACAAAAGCTTAGTACTTTTGTAGATTAAACAGCTTTGGTTTAAGATTTTTATCCTGTTCGGATACTTTTATTACTGCCACTATATATATACATACATACACACATACATAATACATACATACATACATACATACATACATACATACATACATACTTACATACATACATACATACATACATACATACATATATTTCCAGAGACATCTGCCACAATATATATATATATATATATTTCCAGAGACATCTGCCCCAGAAAGGAAGGTATCCTATTCTAATAAAATTCCATATCTCAACTCTAAAACTTTAACTATGGTTCAAAAGAGTTTTTAAACAGTTAAAATAAACCAAAACTCTATAACAGTGGCCACTCTAAAAAGTACAATCGAGAAGATAAAAAGGCCAATTAGAATTACTGTAGATCCTCAATAAATTGGCAAGGATTTTTAACTCCTAACACAGCAATGAAGCAAAAAGTGGCATCGATCTCAAATTAAACAACTGAAGTTTAGGACTGGAAGAAAATAAGAAAAGGTTATAAGCTCCATTCAATAAATGCAAACCAATGTTAAGACCTTTATGCTTTTTTGTTATATTGAGACCCATGTATGTATGTATGTATGTATGTATGTATGTATGTATGTATGTATGTATATAGGGTGGGGAAGATAACCTAACCAATTTGCTACAACCCTCCCTCCCCAAGGTGGAAGGAGGATAGTGACATCCAACACATATCAAACTCCAACAGCAACCTGTCCAGGAAACCTCTGAAAGAAAGATTTCCAGTCCAGAATGAAGATAAGTAGAAGGCTGAAACAAACTAAATTTGGAACAACAATTTGCCTCCTCCTGCATCACTACTTAGGAGCACAGCATGAGTTCTCACATATATTTTCTATTAGAACTTGAGTGATTGTGATGCTATGGATTTCAAATTAAGTAGAGAGATGGTGATACAATAACAGGTGTGCATGTTTCGTCTAACAAGGTGCATTAATAGCATATTCAGAGTGCTTTGTGTTTTTTCCAAGACTTGAAAAGCAGTACAAAAGATGATTGATTTCTTTGCAACTTGCTGCAGTAAGGCATACTTTCCTAACCTTTATTGTGTGAAGCTGAGAACTTGGGAACTAATTTTTTTTTTAAAAAAGCATTTCTCTAAATTGAGATAATTAGGGAAGCTTTTAAAACTCTCCAATAAACATGACTACTTTGAAATAAAAATGCATTATTTATGAAGAGCTCAGTGGGATTACTAAAATCACTTAGTTGGAAGAAAATGTTCCCTAAATCAGAGCAGATAGTGCAGAAGTGCAGCAGAAGCTTGACAGGGGCACCAATTCTATCTTCTCGCCTCCAACCTGTGTTTCTATTAGCACATAAACTAAGGGGGGGGGGAGTTATCTTACATTTTGCTTCAGGTTCCAAAATAGCTACAGCCAGCATTGTTTCCCAGCAGAAATGCAGAAGAAGAAGAAAATAGAGAGCAGGTGTTGAAAGCCAGGGTCGGGAAAGAGACTATCACAAGTACCAAAAGGTAATGTTTCTGTTGGGCAAAGTCCAACTTGAGATATTCTCTACCTAAGAAGGCAACAGCATATACACCAACCACAGGACATTGTCTATTTTCCATCTACTCAATCCTTTTCACTTAAAATGGGGGTGGGGGGGACACGATGCATTTGAAAGCCATCCCCACAATCTCTCCAAAGTAAACCCTGGCTAGAACCATATTCCCTTCTTCAGGGCTCATTCATTCCCCCCCCAATACCATTTTGCTAGGGAGTCCTTCTTCAGGCGCCCCCTTCCAAAATAAGCGTAGGGCTGTAACCCTGCTCAGAGGCCGGTAGCCCAGGACTCTTGCTCTGATTGATATGAGCATCTGCCCCCAAGCTGGTCTTTTTACCTTCCTGCTATTTTATAATACTCTCATTTTCTTTTCTTTTTTAAATGCCCCCTCCCGTTCTCGAGAGATACCCACAACATCTACAACTCGCCTCTCTTTCATGGGGAGACTATAGCCTTGCGACCGAGGCCGGCCTGTCCCCGGCTGACCCCATGCGGGGCGGTTTCCAAGCAATTTGTTTGCCCTCCCCGGGTGACCGGTTTGTGGTTCCTGTTGTTATGGGAATAATCGCACCGCAGCGGGGACTAACGCCTTCCTATAGCCTTTGCAGACTTCCTGAGAAAAAATACCGAGCGTCCCTCGCCTTCGCCGGCGCGGCCTGAGAAAGAACTTTTCCCGCGTCGGGAGCCGCCGAAGGTAAAAGCGTCCTCTGTCTCTTCTCCCCTCCTCTTTTTGTTGGAAGCGGTCGGTTCGTTCAGCAAAGGAAGTCGAGGAAGGAGAAAGAGATCCGACTCGTGAAAGTAACGCTCCTTTTCCTCTCCTCTCCGTTGTAGTCATTGCGGTGGCAGGATTGTTGAGAAAGAACCGTGAAATTTTTTTCTTTCTTCATAATACTGACATTTACACGCGCGCCCCCCTCCACCCACCCCCCCACTCAACTCTGTCCTAGAGTAACTTTGCATTTTGTCTGCACCAACTAACTGTGCTGGTCTTTGCTTCCCTGTAAATCCCAGAATTATCGTTCAATATTCTTATAGGAAAAACAATCCGAAGTAGCTCTCAAATAGCTGCATGAGTCTTGCAAAAGCATTGTGGCGGCTTCATGGGTTCCTATACTGTCCTGTAGTAGTTGCCAAGTGCAGTACCTCCTTGGAAAGCTTTGCATAAACCTCCTTAGACATCTTCATCTATGAAATGTTGAGTCTAAGGAGCTTGTAACATCTGACCTGATAGTGCATTTAAAAATACCAAGAAAAACCAAGTAACAAAAATGCCCAAAGGGCTTCTGTGTGATTATACAAACATCTTAAGGATATATTTGTCATTCGAGCAGAGACTTTCTTACTCTCAAGGCTGATTTTCTATTAACATAGCTGGTTGACTGTATCACTTGCATCTGGACTTTCCGCATAAAACATAGAGGTTGAAATATATTTTATTGCAATAAATTTTGGAATAAAATATGTTGTCTTCTGTTTTTGTTATCAGATGCTCTTTAATAGTAGGGAAATGATTCCAGGTACCACAGTCTTATTTTAAACTATTGAAGTGTAATCCTAATAACTAATTCAACAATCTTTACATAGCCCAAATACCCATGTATCCGAGAGTATAAAATTAGGTTGTAGGCACCATATATAATATTTAACAGGTAAAATGAAAAATTTTACCTGCTGTTAGCAGATGGCATATTAACCTGTGGCTAATGTAGAACAGATCAAGCCAATCAGTCATATTCTTATGATGATGCAGAGAGATTGTTTACCTATATCCATTGGTTATTTTTAATTAAATTATGTGTTTTCAGCAATTTGTAGATTTTAGAGTTCATACATAATCAATGTTAGTGGAATGTGTTATTTTGCTGTTTTTGCACATTAGAGAACAGTATGTTTCCAATCCAATTTCTTCCTTGATTCCCCTCAAATCAGCTACACTAAAACAGTTTTACCTTTCTCAATGATTGCTGGTGCTTAACAGGATAATGATTGTCAGGCAGAATAGCATAATACTTATGAAATTATTATACTGTATCACTGGTCCCAGCTCATAATGCTAATTGGCATGTTGAAGAGCAAAATGTCCATCTGTTTGGAGGCAGTGACATTATCTGGGCCATCTTTTATACCTCATTTCATCACATTAAATCATAAAACATTAAGACCTGGTCCCAGAATTATTTTCTCTTTCCCATTCCTTTCTGCTTTTTTATTTTTTATTGTCTTCTTAAAACCTAAATCTAAGGACAGGGACAGTGTTGCTTTTATTATTCTGCAATCTCGTCTTGAAGTCTTTCAGACTGAAGACCAGACACTGCAAAAGCTTTAAAGAAGCAGTCTAATTAGTTGACTACTGTTGAAATGTCTGACTGATTAATATTCCTTTGAACTGAAACATTTTCCTGAGAGAATGGCTTGAAATGTCACACATGGTAGTAAGTGTGAAGCCAGCCATTGTGGCTTGTACACTGTGCTTCATAGGGCTTAGAATTACACGTGAATTAGTTGTAATGGCTTGTTCAACAAACAGTAATTAAACTAAACCAGATAGTCACAATCTGAATCTGAAAAACAACTTATGGAATCCCTAGCAGTGTATCATTACAACAGAACATAATAAACAAGGCTTTCTAATTCCTCTGAACTGGCATCAGAAGAAAATTTTCTGTAACTATTTCTTTTATCACTTTCATCTGTACTTGAAGTGCATTTGCTACTTTTATGGGATATTTGACTCAGCAGCCTATTACTATGGAGCAAGGTGACTTCAATAATCTATGCTTACTTTCAATCCCAGAATTTATTAGCACAATGTGTCAACATTATGATTAAAATGCTACCTATCAGGTATTAATAATTGTGATTTTTCTAATCATTACTAAGAAAAAAACCCCAAATGAGCAGGGCTCCTACAATGTATTCTATTTGTGTGTCCTATAAAATATGCTAAGGCAACACCACAAAAACCACATGAAGGGTTGGTGTGAAGTGGAAATCAAGCATTAATATTGGTAGTCCTCTACTTATAACTGTTCATTTAGTGACCATTCAAAGTTACAGTGGCACTGAAAAAAGTGACTTATGACTGTTTTTCACACTTACAACTGTTGCAGCGTCTCTGTGGTCATGTGCTCAAAATTCAGATGCTTTATGGCGGTTGCAGTGTCCCCGGGGGGGGGTCATGTGATCACCTTTTGTGATCTTCTGACGAGCAAAGTCAATGGGGAAGCCAGATTCACTTAACAACCCCATTACTAACTTAACAACTGCAGTGATTCACTTAACCACTGTGGCAAGAAAGGTCCTAAAACTAGGCAAAATTCACTTAGCAAATGTCTCACTTAGCAACAGAAATGTTGGGCTCAGTAGTGGTCATTAGTCGAGGACTACCTGTAAAATAATGACTTGTATTTGAAATTTGTGTTTCCAGTTGAAGGCGTTGTTAAGAAGGGCAATATGGTGTTTTTCATGAAACATTTCCAGCTTTCCCATTTAGTAACTATCTTCTTGAGCTACCTCTTTCTCGCATGGCCATTTTTGATCTATTTTTTTTAAAGAACCTTTCTCAGGGCAATCTGGAGGAAACAGAAGATCACAATTTATACTTCAGCTCTTGTTTCTTTTTTGCACAGCTTCTGCAAATGTATCTGCTTCCAAGAAAAGCCTTTTGGGATATGAGACTTTATCACTCGTGGTGGGCAATAAAGGAATAGAAGCTTAATACTTCTTTTATTTCAGATCAGGGCTTTGCACAGTTCTCATCTTACCAGCCAGAAAGTATGAGGAGGGGTTATATCACAATTTTTTCATTTTTTTTCAGGCTACACAACCTTTTAGTTAAAAATAACAAAACCTTGGGATTCTTTATCTAGAGGCAAAACTCTAATAACAATAAATTCACATGTATGTACACATACATGAAAAGGACACGCATACATACATTTGAAGACCTCAGGTTTTCTCAAAACGTGGTGTGGAAACCCTGACTTAGATGAATATAGTATCCATTACACACATACACAAAGCTGCTCATAAAAATGCTGACTATTATTTCTGGCCTCCAGGCACAGAGGAGGCTCCAGGCTAAAACAACTACAAAATTAAGCGGCTGTAGCTGCACCATTTCCCCTCTTTTCATTATCTTGCTTGCTGTTGTATTAGTATCTAAGCGGAGAGATAAAAATCAGAGAAGTTAAACCAGTCTGTTCATGGTGACTTTGACCTTGATCAGAACCATCTTTGCTTTTATTCTTGCACACACACAGAGAGAGAAGGTTGTCCCAGAAATGACAACCTCATAGATGGTTAGTGGCTGGAACAGTGATGGCAAACCTTTTAGAGATCGAGTGCCCAAACCGTAACCCAGGGCCGCATCAGCATTGTGGTGCACTCGGAGGGGGGCAGCGGGGGGGCATGGGCCACTTGGTGGGTATGGCTGCAGTGGTCATGGCAGACTGGGTGGTCACGGCCAGGATGGGCGTGACCACCTCGAGGTTGCTCGTGGGGGGGACACCTGTGGGGCTGGGCAAGATTGGGGGAGATCCAGGGGATCCCTGGTGGGTGGGGCGGTGGGTAGCAGGCTCGTCCTGTGGGGTAAGGCAGGGGATAGGGCAGGGGTGCCATTGCTGCCGGGCAAGGCAAGGCGAGGCAGGGGTGGCTGCTGCCTGACACCATTGGCCCCCGCACACAGAGGCCAGCGAGTGCATGGGGGCATGCTCTACCACCTCTACTCAAGCTTGCTAGTTAGCTGCTTCGCCTCCTTTGTGCTGGATGGGGCTGTTGCTCCAGGTGCCAGCGGCGGCCTAATGGACCTGCGCGAGAGGCTGGCGGCAGGTGTGCCCACAGAGATGGCTCTGAGTGCTACCTCTGGCATGCGTGCCGTAGGTTCGCCATCACTGGGCTAGAATATAAGCAAGGATATCTTCTTTTAGGGTATGTTGAACTATTTTCAGTTTCTTCAGCTCTAACACCTGGTACATAACTATGAAGTTATGGTATGCTAACACACAATTACTATATAGGACAGGGATGTTAAATTGCCGGCCCGTGGGCCGGACGCGTCACCAGGAAACCGTGCCCACCCCATTGCCGGCAATGGGGAAAAAGCTCTGATACGTCGTGCGACGTCACATGAAGTCATGAGTTTGACATGTCTGATCTAGGAGAATAATCTTTACTGAAGTAATCTGAATTCCTTGAATTCTCATTTACAGAAAACAAAAGATGCCACTTTGTTCTATGTAGTTATCATGTGATAAATTTATTCAGTATTCCCAGATAGCTTTTAATAAACATGATTTTTTTTTAAAAAAATGATGGGATAGATAGAATGTATAGATAGCAAAGAGCAGAGTTCAGATTCTTTTTCTTTCCCTATCACAGCAATATAGACTTTCTCAGGACATGGAACTGCAATCAGAATAAACATTTTTTAAGATCTAAATCATCTTATCCATTTGTTTAACTGTACAATTTAATCGAGGGGGAGTGAAACCACGGCAGTTGCTATTGATTTTCTATGCTATAGTGGTAGCACAATAGCTACCTGGCTGTGATTAACTCCTGTTCTATTTTTAAGCTACAATAAATCCATTAATTGCATTTGGTTTAATCAATTCAACTCAGTTGACCAATAAATGTTTAGAACTTTTTAAAAAGCAATACATTCAAGAAGCAGTCATGCTTGAGTCACAAATGAGGTTTGATTTAGAATAAATGGAGATCTTTTCAGAAATGGAACAGATAATTGAAGGGAAGCTGTTGTTTGCAGCAGCAGTACTTTCATTGTTAGTTTCCGGAAAGGTCAAGAAACAGGAATAATCTCAGCATGTGAAATCTAGATGTACTAGATGCTTTCATAAAACTAATTCTGCTGCCAGATTAATGCCTTAAGGCTAAGCAATATCTGAAAAGCAAAGAAGAGTTTGTTTTAATTAGAGCTGGAATAAGGTTCTTTTGGAGAGATTCATAAACAATGCAGAGTTGAAGTGTATTCCCTTTAACTTAAATTTCAAGGAACTGGTGATCAAATTTGAGGATGAAGGACAAAACTCATCTATCTTTCCCATTATTTTGCTGTCTTATATTTTGCTGAGTTCTGCCTGAGGAAGCCTCTAGTGCAGTGGTTCTCAACCTTTTTAATGCCGCGACCCCAACCGGTCGTAAGTTGAGGACTAAACTGGTCGTAAGTCGAGGACTAAACCGGTCGTAAGTCGAGGACTTTCCCTGCCCGGGAGCGCCGCGCATGCGTGGTTCCGCCCCCTGCGCTGGCTGAGGCGTAGCTGGCAAGCGGCAGAGACCACCAGCTGGCCCAGCCCAAGGGAGGTAAGGCACCCGCCGGAAAAGGGGAAAAAAATGGCGGACAAAAAAAATGGTGGACAGCCTTGCTTGGTGACCCCCGTGAAATGGTCGATCGACCCCAAATGGGGTCCCGACCCACAGGTTGAGAACCACTGCTCTAGTGGTTCTTTTTGTGATACGTTCAACTACGGTATCCTTCTGGACTATCTGCATAGGTTGAGACTGGAGGCACTGATTTGCAGTGGTTAAGCTACCGGTACTATGTTTTAAGATGTCGGGGGCTCATTTTTTTCTTTTAAACTTTTACATGAAAATGCACAGAAAGATCATTTATCAGTTAAGAGTGTGGCATCTCCAACATGTTGATGATATTTCAGTGTATATTGCTAAATTAAGCCTGCCAAAGTCTTGTCCTTATGGGTGAAAGTCATAGCCAAGAGGCCCCTCTTTGGGGAAGGATCTTGCTCCAATGACTCACACCATTATCACTGCTGGGTATAATACTGTGTTACATAGTGCTGCCCTTGAAATTTACTGAGAAAGTGCAATAAGTTCAAAATCCAGTGACCTACCTCTCCAGTGACTTCTCTTTTAGTGCTCAATGTCCTGGCCGTATTACATCTGTATTGTCTTCCTTGCATTGCTTATTAGTAAGCTTCCTAGTACAATTCAGAGTGCTGTTTTTAGCCTATAAGGCCCTTTCTGGCTTGGCACCTAGATACTTCAGGACAACCAGAATCTTAAAGAATGAAGCAAGCACAACATTAAGACGAGCATCCACTCTAAAAATGTATTGCCTTGAACTTTTATTTTTAAGTTTTTAAACATGCTGTTTGCTGTGTGCTTAGGTTATCTGTTCTTGCATTCTTTTTTAATTTAAAAATAGTCCAATAATAACTCTTGTTTTCAGTGTTGAAAATTTGAAAATGTAATGCAGAAACAGAAATCAACATTCAGGCTGTAGAGTAAGAATATTCAGCTTGGGAGGAGTGGCTAGTTGAAACACTGACCGGTAATCCTTCACTAGTACGGAAGATAAGTAGCAACATTCTGGTGGGAGATCGTACTTCAGAAGAGCAACTTTAAGTGAGAGTAACATGAAAACCACTTGGGTTAGGCCGCAGTGTTTCTCAACCTTGACAATTTTAAGGCATGTGGACTTCAACTCCCAGAATTCCACAGCCAGCAATGCTGGCTGTGGAATTCTGGGAGTTGAAGTCCACATGCCTTAAAATTGTCAAGGTTGAGAAACACTGGGTTAGGGTAAATGTTACCCTACTTTTTTCCCTGACCATATTTACTTCAGAGATTTTCTTTTTTTAATGAATATTGCCTGAAAGATTATGTCCCCATCATAATCTATCTTCATAGGCTTCATAGGAGAGGCTTTTGTGATCATGAAAATATAATCCTGAAATCTGATTGTCTGCATTGTCTTCAGTGAGACCCACAGCACAGCAAAGTACTTGAGAGGTGCCTTGGCTATGAGAGAAGCAATAATTTCACCTGGTTCTGTCTCAATGGGGAAGCTAACCAATGATGAATAGACTACCTGCTGTCTATCAGCCTACTTATGCTTGGATGTTACAGGAGGGAATGACAAGTGTCTATATTTTACTACTGTATAAAAAAGTTATAAAATGTAGTTCACTATTTAGAGACAAGGGAAAGAAATTGAGACCCAAAATACCGTTAGAAGTGACATGCCCAACCCCATTTTATTGCAGGGACAAAGAAACACAGGATAATGACTAAAACATTTACTTTTATTCAGAACATCAAGGTTCTGTTTCTTGACTTATTTACATAAAGGATTTATGGGAAACAGATATGGGAAAGACAAAACAGATCAGGAGGACAAGCAAATTGTGCCTTCTACATGTTTTGGGCTGTAGATCCTATGACTTCTTGGCATTGACAGTCCTGGCTAGGGATTGTAGCAATTGAAGTTCAAAATAATTAAACCTTAGATTGCTTACTTTAAGTGAAACAAAACCGGATTGGGTAGACAGTTAGCAGCAGCATCACTTTTAATATAGTCATTCAACCAAAGCATAGAAATTACAAGCTGTTGGGTTCGTGTGTTTGTATGCCTGTAATGTGTTATATGTCCATATGTAACACATGTAACATATGAGTCCACTATCCAGTTGTCGGTTGTCAGCGAGAAATATAAAAAAAACCCTTAAAACCTAAATTCTTTCTGTCCTTCTAAATTAATCTTTGCCAACTACTGTAGCAATCTTCCGTTGAAATTAAACAATTTATATAATAGACAAATGTATTTCCAAGGAATTGGCTAAATGTTGTCTTACACAATTGGCTACCAGGCAAAATTTAGACATTGCATAAGGTACTCTGCCAGTCATTCAGAAAGTACATAACAATTTAACTTATTCCCAAGAATAGTTACAAACAGTTCCTTTTCTTCTGTCTGTCTATCTCTTTATTTTCCTTCCTTCCTTCCCTCCCTCCCTCCCTCCCTCCCTTCCTTCCTTCCTTCCTTCCTTCCTTCCTTCCTTCCTTTCTTCTGACTTTTTTACTTCCTCTCAGTGTTGGTGATTGACTGGACAAGTGCCTGCAGGTTTTTTGGGAAGATTTCAGAAATGATTTGCTATTGCCTCTTTCCTAGAGTTGAGAGAGAGTGACTGGCTAAAGATAACCTGGCTGGTTTTGTGCCTAATACAGTACTGGAACTCACAATCACTAGGTTTTTAGTCTGATGCCTTAATTATTGCACCAAACTGTCTCTCTATAATTAATTCATATTGCCCTATAAAGGGAGCAATATACTTTCTAATGAGTTCTACATTTTTTCAAAAACTAAAGAAAAACAGAGCATGACACAAGCCACAATGGCATATCTAGTCATATCAATTATCATAATTTGTGTTTAAGGAGAGCCCAATGCTGATCAAAAAGACCTTTCTCCCTTACTAATGACTTCTTAACTATAATATTTGTTTTGGTCAGAGGTCAGCTATCCATATCCCATGTGAAATTGCACATTTACTTAAATTGAAATCAGAGAGGCTAAAATATTTTTATTTATGGTGGAAATGTTAGAAATCTGACAGTTGCGGCCCAAGATCTGTCTCATGGTTCTTTTTATTTTATTTTTTTAATTATTTGCTTTGTATTAATGTTTAGAACAGGGGTATCCAACCTTAGCAACTTTAAGACTTGTGGACTTCAATTTCAGAATTCCCAAGCCGGCGTGTTTGCCTGAGGAATTCCGGGAATTGAAGTCCACGAGTCTTAAAGTTGCCAAGGTTGGATACTCCGGTTTAGAACAAGGCAATACTTTATATGGATGCTTATGTTAATTTGGTATCATAGTTATTTATCATCGCTCTCACATCTAAGCACCAAATATACTGTGTATTCTATCATTTTCTATTAGTGCTGCTGTCTTTTTTCACTTGAAGTGTTGCATTATTTATGGCTATTAGGCTCCAATTCCAAGATACCATTTTTCCATTTCAATGCAAGAAAGATGGATCCCCAGTCCCAGACTGAATTGCTTCATTTAAACAAATCTAAAAAAGGAAGACGGTTTGTTTACCAAGTCTACTTATACTAAGAAGCAAAGTACTGTAGGCAGGTTGCTCTCCATCACTTTTTCTTTGAACAGGTAGACGAACTTCCAAAGAAAGCACTGAATAAATCACCAATAATGCTTGTTTTCTAAGAAAGCCTCTGGAGGATAAGTCAGGGGTAGAAATATTCTTGTACATAAATATAGGATAATGGTTTGCAGCATGCAAGGTTCTGTTTTTGTTTTTGTTTTTTTTGTTCAAAGAATCTAATTGAGGTGTGGCAGAGAGGTGTTCATGAGATTAAATCAATAATCTAGTGAAACAGTTCTCGTGTCCCTAATTTGGAGCAATGGCTAAAAGAGACTAGGACTAAGAAGCTCTGATTTCTAATTTGTCTCCAGTCATGAAAAATACTGGGTAACTTACAGCAGTCACTCTTTCTTAATTCATTCTAATTTATAGGATGTGGGTGAAGGGAAAAGAAGGGACGGGGAAGTTATTCCTAAAGAAAAGGCAGGATATAAATCTAATAAATAAATCAGTCTTTTGAGGTAGCCCAAACAAGAAGTATCATGAGCATTATTAATGCTACCTGTATTGTAAGGTTACAGTAACATAATCTTTCAAGTCGAAAGTACCTATTTCCCCCCCCCCACACACACACACCCCTTTACTCTCCTGAAAACTAGGAGGGGTCCCTTCTGAAGCATTTTTTTTTCACCCCCATTCCTCCTTCGGACTCAGATTGTGTCTATCAGACTGTTACCTAGGCTGAAACTTTTCCCCCTGTCTTCTATCATTCTCATAAACTATTGCAGTCATCTACAGTAAATACATGTTTTATTGGCTAGTAATATTGGCTGGTTGATTCTGATTGCGCACGGTCACTCATGCCCTCGTTACCTCCCGCCTGGACTACTGTAATGCTCTCTACATGGGGCTCCCCTTGAGGAGCACCCAGAGGCTCCAACTGGTCCAGAATGCGGCCGCGCGGGCGGTGTTGGGAGGGACTCGTCGCTCCCATGTAACACCGCTGCTGCGCGAGCTGCACTGGTTGCCGGTGGCCTTCCGGGTGCGCTTCANTAGGGAATTTTAGTGGGGTTTTTAAGGGTAATTTTAAGGGTAATTTTAAATGATTGGCCTTTTCAAATATTTTCTTTTAATTTGGTTTTAATGTAGATATTTATTGTATTGTGGTTTTATAAGGCTGTGAGCCGCCCTGAGTCCGGTGAGGAGAAGGGCGGGGTACAAATTAAATTATTATTATTATTATTATTATAAAGTTTACATCAAAGAAAACCAGAATTAGCATTTCAATATTTCCTTTGCTTTTTTCCCCCCCAACAAGTGTCCTGACTAGCTATGAGGATTCCCAACTATTCCTTGATGGGCCCTTTCAGAGGACATATGAGTATTAAAAGCAGTCGTAAGTATTTAACATTTTCAGCAAGAGAAAAGTTATATATTCCAGTCTAATAGTCTTAATAATGTAAACTGTCTTCAGAAATGACAAAAATATTGTTTACTTCATATAGGTATCCTTCAAAATGAAAGTAGCTAAAAATTCAAATATGTAAATATGGTACCATTTGATTAACATATTGGGGTGCTTAAGGTGATTCAGAATACAATCTCAAATCATTTCTTTAGAAATGCAGGATATGGTTTGTAACTATTTTAGTTTTAGTTTAGTTTTTCAGGATCATTATTTCATCCAGGTAAGCCAGGTAAGTAATTATAGTAAGCAGGCAATAGAGTTTGGGGAAGATTGAAAACTAAGTTTGGATTAAAATATCTGCAAGGCACTTGGAAATAACAAGTGTAGACCAATTGCTTCATTGCACAAAAGCATAATCAATGATGTCATCTCTTAGAATAATGCATAATGAATATAATGGAAAGTATTTGGTTTTGCAGCTTTTATTTGGTTTCACAGCTTTGAAGTGATATCTTGCTTTTGGCAAAGTAATTATTATTTCAATGTTTATAGAATCAAAATATTCCTGAACATGTAGCTGGAGAAAGTTTTAAAGGGATGAAATACTTCCACTCTACCTTCCCCCCCCCCTTAACTTACATCAAGGACATGGCATTTTTAGCAAATAACCTTTATCAGACCCACATGTATAGGGGATAAATATTCCAAGGATAGTTCATTAGAAAATGTAAGATAATCATTAAATCAAAGCCATAATGAAAACAGTCAACTAAATCACAGTTGCGTCACTAAAAGAAGAATATCTTAAAATCAGAATGCTACCACTACAATGATCTTATCCACACCTCAGATGAAGCTGGTAGTAAACTGATGTGAGCTGAAGGCAGGCCAACAAACACCTGGATGCTAGAGTTTATTGTACATTAAAAATCCAGAAACAAAATGAAGTGGTATGATTTGTCTACATAGCCTTAGTGTTGGGAACCAATCTAGAATTTGTATTGTATACTAGCTGAAATGTCTACCCTATCTTTAGTAGCAGTTCCACATACAATGTGTTGAAATATGTAAGTCTCAGAGTTACCAGGGGCATGGGTATGTAAAGCTGCAGTTCACGAGTGATAGTAACTTTGCTTGCGGAGGATGACATTCAGGATGATTGATTCTCTTTTTCTAAGAACTTGTGAAAGCCCAGGTCTGAATCTTTCTCCAAATGTTGATGCTTTTATTTCTGCTTGTTTTCTACTACCGTAGTTCAGGAAGATGGGAGTGAATGATAAGTACATTGTCATTCAGTCTAAGTCCTTGCAAAAAGATGCCAATAACTCAAATTAGTTAACTTAATTAAGTCATCTCTATCCTGGAGATTATTGGGTTTATAGCTCACAGAATTCTCGGTCTTCCTCATTTTTATGGTGATAACTGATTCAGATATTATATTCTATATGATGTAAACTGAGGTAACCACTGCTGGGTTTCTGACTCCCTTCTTCTTCACTGTTCAACTTTTAATGCAGAGGTCGTAATCTTGATATCAAAAACATAATCTCACCCAGGATCTTCATTTTGCATTCCACAGCATCATTTTTATGCCCATTTAGAGATGAATTTTAATACCACTGCTGGTGCTTTGCACAGGTGGTTATTTTATGAAATCCCCATTAAATCTAGGCCAAGGCATACGATCAACCTTAAACTGGCTGATACCTTTGTGTGGATAACACCCCCTTATCCACAAACTTTAACTGAGCCCTGGACAGAACAGCAGTTTAATTGTGGTTCCAAGTGTGATAGCAAACAAAATAGCTTACCCAGTACATTTCAGTTCATACATTTTGGCTCATCAGCCAAATGGTAGAGGCATGTTTTATTGCCATTTCTGTTGCATCAATCAAGCATGATTATTGCTGCTTTCAGATTTACAACAAGAAATTTATAACTTCAGATATGATTTATTCAAAATGTAATATGCCAAAGGAATCTATTTCAGTTTAATCTGCAGATACAGAGTAAATTAGTAATTACAAAGCTGCAGTTGTAATGGCATAGTGGGTTTGGAATAAGGAAAATATTCTTGCTGAGAAAACTATTGATACTTTTTTCCTGCTAATTTATCATTGTCTGTTCTCCCTAAAGGTGATTTTATAGATGTGGTTGATTTTAAAAAGAAACCCAACACATTTCAGTAATAAATAATTCTTAATACAGATAAGGCACAGAAGAATCTCAAGGCTACATAGAGCATTACATGCATCTAAATCACCAAATGTAATTCTCAGTTTCAAGGTTTTCAGGAGCATGAGTATAGACAGACTTATTTCTGGAAACCTGGAAACTAGTGCAGCATAGAGAACATTGACTGATAATCATGAATTAGATTATCATCTATTTTCTTTGCTTTTAATATTCTGATAGTTTTCAGAGTAATTGATATCCTAACTTTGAACAACAATCTATAAATGTAAAAGCCTGCTGCTAACATGCTGTTATTTATGCATGAACACTTTATACTGTCCCAGTCACATGACTTTGCTGATTAACATAAAATCAGTATATAAACCACCTCCCAAGAACACATTTTGATTGGCATTTCAAGTAGCTAGAGACTGACTGAAGCTCATGGTGGAGATGTATGGCCAAAATAAATAAGTTGCCATCTTTGGCAGAGTTGATTTAAAATAGAGCACTAATCAAAACTGATGCAATATATATTCTGAATGGGTGGTCTCAGTTAGAATTTTGACAGATGTATTTTGTGCCAACTGCAATTTCTGGATATTCTCCAAAGATAGTATACTTGAAATCATTTTTATCTGGTACCAATTTACAGCAGGTAAAAAAAAGTAAATTTCAATACATTGAAATTTAGAAGCAAAGTCAGATCCATTACTAAATGATGTACTGGAGTAGTAATCTCATGCAAGGCAAACTGAACTCATTTACATGTTGATGAGTGTACCTGGAGAGCTTGGGGTAGGATAAATTTATCTACCATTTCTAATTCATTATTGTCCTAAGACATCAATTCAGCTCTTCAAAAATCTTGGTGTGCAATGAAAAAGGGTAAAAGTTTGTTATCATTACGTATGAGGTGGCACTATACTCCAAATATACAACTAGTTTTCAACAAATATATATTAAAGACAATAGAACTCTCTGGAAAACGTGAGTCAGCAATAGGAAATTCATGACTACATACGGCTCTCAGGCTCTCTTTGGGTAGCCTGATAAAGATCTCAGCTTCTTGACCTTTGCCCATTATTTATTAGTTGAGCACTGGAAAAACCTGCTGTGTGCTCAGCTGTGTTCTTAATCAAAATCAGTAATAGGAATGTGGAAAATTTATGAGTTGGGGATATTGCATATTGGAGAAATGCAAGCATTACCATGTAATAATGACTGCATCAAGAGAAACAAAATCTAAAAATAAATCCATTTGGATAATTTAGACAAAGCTGCTTAGGTAGCTTATATACATGTCTGGAGTCAGGGATAAACCTTGGATTTCTGCCCTTGTGTAAAGCATTTAATTACAGCTTATAAAACTATTATTCTAATAATTGATTTCATGAGGATCAAAGAGTTCCAAGATTCCAGATATGACATCTATTTCTGGTGTCCTGCATTGACTAATTGTACATTTTACCTAGCAAGAACGTTTGCACACCTAAAATCCTGTTATCACTGGGTGAATGAATACATGCTCAGAAACTGCCTTCATAATATGATTAATATTTTGCCTTTAAGTTGCAAAACAGGCCAGCTTGACCCTGATTGCCTACCATTTATTAAACTTTATTAAGATTGCTTTATCCTTCTCTATTGCTGTTAATAAAATACTAGAGATTAACATGATAATTAAAATTGCCTCTCATAGGATACAATGGATTTACCAATCAATCACTTCTCTAGCTTTCAACTGCAAATTCAGGCTTCAGCTGATATAAACAATGTAAATCAGGGAAGGGGAAGAGCAACTTCAGATTTCTAACCTAATTTTTGTTTGAAATCAGTGTTATCTACCTGCAGAAAACCAGCCACAAAACTTCTGTGTCACAGTTGGAAAAGAAACCTCAGTGGAAAATTGCTCTGTTCTTAGAAAAGCTGAGAAGTAAACAGAGAGATATTTTGCCAGATGTATTTTAGAGACCATAAAAGGGGGGGGGGAGAACCAATTTCATTGTTATTCTTGATAACATTTAGGCTCTCCCCATTTAAAACAGTTAGAATCACTTATCTAGATTCTTAGCATACTGTATAAGCATTGGGTAGATTTGGGAGAGCAAAATCTTACTTGCTTCAGAGCTTTCTAGGGAAGGTTACAAATAAAATTTTCAATATACCGTATATTTTATTCAAAATAAATCTATTATTAATATTGAAAATGCCTCTTATGTTCAATTTCCCACATAGGAGTTATTTTCTGAATATACCTATACATTCCAAGTGTGCTTCTAACCTAAAAAGATTGCTGCAGTTGTTAAAAAAAAATCCAGTACAATTTACATTTTATCTGGGAAAAATGCCTTCCTAAATATGGTTGATTTCATCACTGGAAAAGCCCAAAATAAAATGTACAAACTTAGTTTCCTAAGCACATGTTCAATAGTTTAGGTCTAGCTATTGGAAAGCTTAGTCTTGCAAATAATTAAAGAAATAAAAATGGCATGGACATAACTATTGTACCCCAACTTTTGAGGCAATAACAGCAGTCTCTTTTGAGGCAATAACAGCAGTCAAAAACTTTCCGTAGCTCTGAATATGCCTTTTATACTTCTCAACAGCAATTTGTCCCACTCTGTGTCCCACTCTGTAGCAGTTGACTTGACATCTCCCAGTTTAGATGTTCTATTGGCTTCAGATCAGGATGTTTGGCAGGGCACTTCAGAAAAGTCCAGAGTTTGATTTAAGACCATTCTTGTGCTCTTTTAGATGTATCTTTGGGTCATTCTGTGGAGGACCTATGACCTGTGACTGAGACAGAGCATTCTAACATTAAGGATTATGTTTAGTTCCAGAATGCCTTGATATGTTCGGATTTTATTGTGTCCTGCCTAGATTCAATGCATCTAGTATTGGAGACAATAAAACAGCACCATAACATTATGGAACCTTCTCAATTTTTCACAGTAGGACTAGTGCTCTTTTCTTTAAAAGGATCGTGGTTTTTTTTTCTTCTGTGAACATTGAGTTGCTGTGACTTACTAAAAATCTGTACTGTAATTTTGTTTCATCTGTTCCAAGGACATTTTCCCAGAAGTACTTGTCAACATGCAGTTTAGCAAACTCCATCTAGGTTTTTTTGTGACTGTCTTTCAGAAGTGAGGTCTTCCATGCTCCTATGGAGGCCACTTTCAGAGGGTCAGCACTGGAGTGTGAGACTTGATATTGTTGTACTTTGATCTTGGAACTCAGCTTGAACAGATTTGAAAATCAAACTTGTTCGTGTATGTAAAGTGGAAGAAAATGACACGTTTCACTTTTTCCCTTTTCAGCAACTGGACTTAAATTTTTTAATAAGTTTTGCAGCTTTCTTTTAACTTGTTTTCAGTCATTTTGCAACTTTGTTTCTACCAGAATAATTTTTTATCAAATGATGATAGTGCATAAGATGAATATTTAACCAAGTGTTAAGTTTGGAAAGCAAGAACAGAAATATAAACAGTCATTCCAAATTCCTGAATGTTTTGCATTCATGTACTCTCCTTTATACTGACTAAAGTAACAGTTTGGGGGAGAGAGGGGAGAGACTAATAAAAAAAATTAAGTCTGGAGTTTGTATTCCTGGAAAAATAGACATCCATATTTTTTTTCTATTTCTTAGCTCCTGAGGTAAAAAATCATCAGCTTTTAAATCTTTTCAAATGGAGATTGTATTGGAAGATTAAACCTTGAACATAATATTCTTTAAGAGCTATGTATAAGAGGTAGCATATGAAGAAATGCAGATCTAATAAGAATACATACAAAGATCTCATTCATTATTTATTTCAATTCATTTATTTGTTACATTATGATAAAGTAATACAAAAAGAAGACGAAACCACATTGAAATACCACTTCCTTTGCTTCAGATATCACAATCAGAAAATGCATTTCTCTATAAGTGTAAGAATTCCTCAGAAATCAATGTGCCAGATATTTTTTTTAAATAATATTTTATTGGTTTTCCAATTTTACATTTGAGTATTTGGAAGGCAACATGGTGATTGGGTTAATCAATAGTTCAATAACAAAATCTTTAGTAAATATCTCAGGTTACATCATCAAATATTTCTTCTCTGTTTCCCTTAACATTTGCTATATCATATTTAACTTAGTAAATTTCTAATTATATCAAATTCAGTGACAACTTCATTATCACATTTATCAATACATTTTTGCTTATACATATCTTAATAAATCTTTGTGAACAATCCATATCCTGTTATTAAGTTTTACCTAATTTTTGGTTTTTAATTACCATACTCTAATTTAACATTTAATATCCATAGTATTTGAGTTTCGGATGACCCAAATTTCCTTTGTCTCAATTTGCCAGATATTTAAATCTAATAACGAGAATCATTTTTTTAAAAATTTCCTCAGCCTTTTCTCCAAGTTCTTCCTGCAAACTCTCAAGTCAGTACATTGTTCAAGATCATATGGCTGTGCACTACAGAAAACTGCTTGCTGCCAAAGGTATTTGCTACATAAAATATTTTTTCTTCTAAGGCATCTGACAATTGTAGTTTAGTGTGGATTCAGTTTAACAAAACGTGTGCATCATTGATCTTTCTCAAACCCAAATATCTTAATATTGTTTTTTAAAAGATCACTTCCAAATATTGTATAATTATTGGTTTTGTCTAGAAAGTTGTAAAATGAGTTCTGTGTTATCTTGAGCAAAATCTGTAGTCTGTTCAATGCCCACTTCTTAGGGAGTTTGTGAAACGTTTAGCCTAAGCTAACCTAAGCTTTCTGTTTTTGTCTTTTAAGATTTAAGTAGTCTTCAATTTATGACCACAAATGAGCATAAGATTTCTGTGTTAAATGAGACATTTGTTAAGTGAATTTTGTCTCATTTTATGACGTTTCTTGCCACAGTTAAGTAAATCACTGCACGGTCATAAATCACTTTTTTTTCAGTGCCGTTATAACTTAGAACATTCACTAAACGAACTCTTTTAAGTCCAGGATTGCCTGTAATTGTTACAGTCAGTTAATAAAAGGAGCACGATAGCCTTATATTTTACCATTATTCTTGTGACATTTTTGTTCTTCAAGTTACCAGATAAAGAGTCCCAATTCTATGGTAGTCTGAGATCTTGGACTTGTGGTATTCTGTAGTGTTGCTTTTATTATTTTTTTTATAAGTCTCAGATTTTATATGGTCTTGAATGTCATAAAAGCACCAGAAGGGATATGGAGCTTGTCCGCTGATTCAGCTTGGTAATAGCATCAAACAATTCCCCTTAAAGAAGAACCATACAGAAAGCTGAAGTGCATTTTTTATACTTTGGACCATTATTTTTTAAAAAATGCTGTCAAGCCAACGAGTTCCCTGTTTTTGCTTTCTGTTTGAAGTAACCTTTAAAATTCATAGCAAAGAAACTCTGTTGACTGAAAGCAAAAGAGCCAAGCTCCCCCCGCTCAACCCCGGTGGATTCATCAGTGTATAAACAGATCTGAACTACCAGAAACCATTTTAAAGTTGAGTTCTCTGCTATTTTAAAGTTAGATTCTCTGCTACGTCGAGTGGCTTGCTCTCAGTATACCTGCATGAAGTAGAATAAAAGACAACAAAAAAATGGGAAAATTAATTCAAGAGTACTTTATAACCTTCAGCATTCCAGCATTATTATATTTATTTAAGCAGTTTATCTACTGCCTCAGTTGTAGTTTTCTCTAAAAGGTAGATATTAATAACATATAAAATAAATTCTAATTAATGGTACAACTGGTGCAGAGAGCCAGTTTGGTCTAGTGGTTAAAGCACCAAACTAGAAAGTAACAGGCGGTGAGTTCAATTCCCTCCTTAGCTATGGAAGCCAGCTGGATGACTTTGGGCCAGTCACTCTCCTAAGCCCAGCCCACCACACAGGGTTGTTGTTGTGGGAAAAATAGGAGGAAGGTGTGTTGGATATGTTCTCTGCCTTGAATTATTTGTGAAAATAATAAAGGCAGGATATAAATAAACTTACACACATGCATATGTATACATGTATACATGATTTTATTAGTCTATTAGTCTAGTTCTATACGCCCCTGTAGTCATTCTCAAGGCGTTCTGCAAAAACCGTTTTTTCCCTCTAGAGACCATAAGAATGGATTCTTCCTTTGTTTATGGGTGGGGGCCGGCTGTTCTATGGGAGAGGAGTTGCCCCAGACAATGCCTGTGGTACCATTGCACCTATAGGGACTTCTAGTAGATATTCCCTGGCAGTCTGGCTCAGTTAGACATAATCTTGCTGGAAAAGGTAGTCTCTTAGCTAGACACCAAACCATATAGGGCCGTGGTGGTGAACCTATGGCACGTGTGCCACAAGTGGCACGCAGAGCCCTCTCTGTGGGCACGGGTACCGTCGCCCCAGTCCTAGGCCTTCAGCTGGGTTTTATAAAACCTTTTTGCTTTAGGCCTCTGCCGCCATGTGCAAAAAAAAAGGTTCAATCAATCAATCAATTTCAACTTCTCGCGGGAAAAAAAAAGATCTCGCAAAGTTGGAATTCATTGATTGAACTTTTTAGTCCCACCCAGTCTGCCATTACTACTGAAGCCATGCCCACCCAATGGGCCACGCCCACCCAATGGGCCACGCCCACCCGGCACCCGATGATACATAAGTGGGTTTTAGGTTGCAATTTGGGCACTCGGTCTCAAAAAGGTTCACCATCACTGATATAGGGCTTTAAAAAGATAGCAAACAGAAACAGAAACACAATGACATCTATTATAGCAGTGGTTCTCAACCTGTGGGTCGGGACCCTATTTGGGGTCGATCGACCATTTCACGGGGGTCGCCAAGCAAGGCTGTCCGCCATTTTTTTTGTCCGCCATTTTTTTCCCCTTTTCTGGCGGGTGCCTTACCTCCCTTGGGCTGGGCCAGCTGGTGGTTGGCCTGCTACGACTCTGCTGCTTGCCAGCTATGCCTCGGCCAGCGCAGGGGGCGGAACCACGCATGCGCGGCGCTCCCAGGCAGGGAAAGTCCTCGACTTACGACCGGTTGGGTAGTCCTCGACTTACGACCGGTTTAGTCCTCGACTTACGACCGGTTGGGGTCGCGGCATTAAAAAGGTTGAGAACCACTGTATTATAGGTTATGCAGAAGCAGTATAACAGGGCAGGCCTGTGACTGGTGAACATGGGCTGCTGCATTCTGGACGAGCTAAAGTTTTTCGGTGGTTTCTAAGGGCCGTCCCAAGTCCTTGCATTATTGCACTAGCCTAATCCAGCGATGACAAAGATCCCAGTGTCTGTCCTCATACTTCCCATTCTGATAAAACATTCCAGGAGGTAAAATGTTTAGGGATTATTTCCTGACACAGTGAGTTTTCAAAGCTGATTTCTTCATTGCTCCCCTAATGAAACTGCTTTCAACTTTTCAAACCTTGTAATCCAGTTCTGAGTTATACTGAAGAAACTAACATTGCATTCAAATATGTGAGGTGGGTCACTAAGCAAAATCTCTGCCAGAAAAAGTTTACGTAGCATACAGAAATATGATTTCTTTTTTATAATCCTATGTAGATCTCTGAAGGGTATGAACAAAACAGCATATTAATAATACATTGTCTCCGTGGGTGTTCTGTTTGTTTCATGGACTACAATCATGCAGAAAAATACATATTTGCTTATGTATAGGTATGCTTTGGATTAGGAAGACATTTTTTTCTTCTGGCTTAGTTGGTTTACCATGATTTTACAAAACTATACATGTTCTTCTGTTGGTCTGTGTGAACTGTCCTATATTATAAGACGGAAGAAATGATAGTAGTCTTTGTTTCCTAGAGAAACAAGAGAACACCCTGCAATATAGGATTCTCTAAAGCAAAGAGCCATAGAAGATGGGTGGAAGAGGGAAACCAAGTTGGCTTAAGCAGCAACTGGGAGTGTGACTCCTATGACCTGTATTTGACACTACTTCTGTTTTTCCTCTTCTATCAAAATAAAGCCTTGCCCTGGCAGGAGAATCCGGATTCTTATTTATTTATGTAATCAAGGTTCAAGGCCATTTCAACAACTTGACAACTCCTGGCAGCTTACAAATAAAAGAAAACCATTTGCAAACAATCAGGTCACCCTTGTGAAAAGAATGCTCTCCACCCCCTTCCCCGGGGAACCTTCTAGGCTGTATAAAAGAAAGAATAGGTGACGTGTCTAATAAAAAAAAGAAGAGGGGATTTTTTAATCCATTTGGGCTCTGATTCTATACATTACTGGCTTAGATTGTATATACACTGATCACAATTTATTTCTGAAGAAATGTGGATCTCCTCAAAACTAAAAGAAGAAATTCCTAAATATTTTATAGAAGATGTTGACAATCTGCTCAGGCACTTCCCTGCTCTGTGATCCTGTGGTGCAAAAGCAGGAAATGGAAATCATCACTAATTTATGGTAGCAACTTTGGAGGGGACCCCAAGGACCCACTTTCTGGGAGGCTGCACATAACCTTGTTTTAATTAATTAATTAGAAGAAAGTATTCCCTTTGAGCCACAAAGGCTTTCA
>NW_015386953.1:486275-490745 GCF_001527695.2 Protobothrops mucrosquamatus
GAAGATGTTGACAATCTGCTCAGGCACTTCCCTGCTCTGTGATCCTGTGGTGCAAAAGCAGGAAATGGAAATCATCACTAATTTATGGTAGCAACTTTGGAGGGGACCCCAAGGACCCACTTTCTGGGAGGCTGCACATAACCTTGTTTTAATTAATTAATTAGAAGAAAGTATTCCCTTTGAGCCACAAAGGCTTTCATCTGTTCACCTTCATACATCTTTCTGCATCTGCTAGCTAAATTGGTACTAAAGACAATAGTTTGAAGTCTTGTCCTGAATGAATATATTTATACATTTTAAATGTATCTGTATATTTGATCAAATCTAATTTGATTTTTAGGTGAATTGAAAACCACTTTTTTGCTTAATGATCTTATTATTGTTAGCCATTATAGACTTATAGAAAAGAAATGATAGAATAATCTTTAATATATTAAAGGAATGAATGAAAATATATTAATAAGGCAATAGCTTTTAATTAGTATTGTACAGAACTGCAGAAAATGCATCTTGCCTAAAAATTGGACTGTCTCTATTCTATATCCATTATTACTACAGTAAAATTTGCTGAACTGTGGAAATTCCTCTTATTATTCAAGTTGCCTGCTCCCATTTTAAATTCCCATCAGGCTTTTTGTACAGCCTTAATTTTTTTAACAATGAAGATTCAAGCAGTAGTAAGCTCATTATGCTCAAAAGGATGTGCATAATGTTTGTAGCAAGGTCAATTTGGAAGTGCATGCAACCACAGTTTAGAAACATTTGTGAGCTAAAACAGAAGCTCTTGCTTTACGGCAGAAATTCAAACTATTTATACTATTTTTTTATAGGCCTGAGTCATTTCTTCCCTTTCTGAAACAGTTTTATCATGTATCACTTTTAAAAAAATATGCAAACTGCCAAACTAAGAAATGAGGTGAAAGCTGTGGAGGATACTTTGAAAACAAAAACGCTTGCCAATAACGTCCCTGAAGCACTGCAGGTAGATTGCTTGGCTTGAACAAGATGAGAAACAGGGCTCACTTCAAACAGAAAAGCAAAATCAAATCACACAGCTATTCCTTGAAATTCATATCTCGCTATTACACTTTTTTACAGTTGGACTAGTAGTTTTCATCTCATAGTCAACAAAGAAGGTGTCATCAGTTTATTTATAAGCAAAGCATCTAAATAAGATTCCTTAAGAGCCCAATGATAATTGAATCCAGGCTTCAATAACCTCTGTTTCCTATTGGTTGTAAGCAAGCTATTTGTTTCTCTTTTCTGCATTTGAAAATGGAATACTGTATTGAGAAGATAAACATTTTTGTTGTTGTTAATTCAGCTGCTGTTGATTCATCTGCTCCAAAGAGTTTGAACACAAGCATTAAATGTAGGTACAACTTGCTTTGTTTTCCAAATAATGTCTGGTTTCATTTTGTTTGGACTGGAAATGTTTGTTTTGGACTCTTTCTCTCTCTGTCCCCTAGTTTCAGCTCTCAAGCCTAAGTGAGGGACGTGTGTTCTTCATAGGCAGGTGATTGTATCATTGACAGAAGAAAAGGTTCAGTTACATATACTCCAAGTTTCTTACAGGATATCCCAGAGTAGCAATAAAACTGATCACAGAAGACGAATTGCCACCTAAGGGGCTTTTCAAACATGCCTGAAGATAGGGGAGAATTTGGAAATATTAAGAAATGGCATGAAACTCTGCTTCAAAATCAATGAAGTCTGGACCTCCCCAAACCTCCTAACAATTACACTTAACAGTCATGAAATATTCCAATAGAGATTTCAGATGGTGGCTATGTTCTTCCTAACACTAAAAAGAGAATAAAAGCCAATAGCACTGGAGAGGGAGGAGAATGTAGGACAATTGGTAGGAAAGTGGAGAGAGAAAGCAAGGAAATATACAATAGATCAGTGGTCCACAACCTTTTCTTCATCATGGAACCTTTTAAATACTTTTTGTGGCCAGGGACCATGGCCACGGACCACCAAGACTTAATTCAAGATTTAAATCATAACATTTCTTCAAGCCTTCACGGACCCCCTGTGATGACATTGTGGACCCCCAGGGGTCAATGGACCTCAGGTTGAGAACCAATGCAATAGACAATAGTTCCTAACCTGGAGTCCATGGACATTCAATTGGGAGAAAAAAATGCAACTTTATTTTTACCACAAATTAAGGCAGATTTATTTTTACCAATCATTAACTGAAATTTAGCTTTTCATTGCATAGTGTATGTAGGCAACGAAGTAATTTATAGCCTTTTGATTCCAAAAATATTTGTTAACTTTAATAAATGTTACTATTTAAAATTATTATACTCTAACAAAAAAGTTTTTGCATTGTTTACTGATCTAATGGACTAATTAGGAAGCACCTGTATCAATGTGTGTATCAATGTATTACGATTTGTTATTTTTTAATATTTCAAAAACTGTATTTGAATCTGTTTGGCTTCCCTTGTAATACAGTCTATATCCATATATTTTATGTTAGGTATATTTAAATACATTTTTTGGCAAAGCATTGGTAGTTTCACCTGATTCTCATGGGGCTCCATGGCACAAAAAAAGTTAAGAACCTTATACAGACTTATAAAAAAAACTATTCTTGAGTTCAAATAATGAACTCTATTTATCTATCTTATTTATAAAATTGATGGCCACCCAACTTCCAACTACTTTTAGCACTTCATGACAATTAAAACAAGAGAATGCAATTAATAACAAGAAAATAAAATGTATAAATTGAAATAAAATATGTCAGGAAGCACAAATTGGACAATATATCATTGGATCAAAAAGACCATAATAGTAAAAAAGCCTTTTTTGCAGGAGCACTTGGCCAAAGTATTTTCCTGAGATTTTGTAATCCAACATTTCAGTGAAAACTTCCAAGATACATTGCTGTCTAGCCTATGCTTGAGTACATCTACTGGAAGAAGAACTCATTACCTATGAATATTTGGCACTTAAGCAAAATAGATAATTAATTCTCTGCACCATGTAATTGTTTCAAAATAATTTTATTTCATTTTGAATGTTTTAAAGCAATAGCAATGAATCACATATCTATAGCATATAGCTTGCCCCTGCTAAAATGGTAGACTTCTCTTCTGGATGCACTATACATTTTTCTCTGTTCCTTTGCTCTGATATCTTAATATTGTATTATGATTTTTACTCATCCAGCTCTGATATCCTTAACCAACCCTTAGATTCCTTGTTTTCCATTCTCTCTTTTCTCATTCTTATCCCCATGGAATATATAAACTGATAATGTTTTGTTTTTAACAAATAACACGCTTAAGAGGTTACAATTAAAATAACTTAAGAACAATAATATCTTTCTTCTTTGTTTCTTTCTCTTTGCCTATTTTTAGATTGTAAATCCTTTGGGGCAATGTCCTATCAAATCTATTCTGAGTAAAATGCCTTGTACATGAATGGCATTGAATCTGCAGAAATTGTTTTTGTTGTTACTATTAATAGATAATAAGCAATAAGTGAAAAAGGCCCCCAAAGAGTGTATGAAAAGATTCTTTGGAATCACTATCCTAATTTAAGGTAAAAGAATTATCTTAATAAGTCCTAATGGCTTTCTCTGCCAAATAACCTTGAAATGGTTTCTGAACAACAGATCTTAGAAACTGATGACTGTATACCAGAGGTTTCTTCCCATTCTCAGCTCCTCCGTTAGTTTTTGTTACAGAACAAAATATTTGCTGAGCGTGCATTCTGCCTCTTCCTTAAAAACATCTTAAAATGATTCAAGAAATGCAGCCATGTTAACATGGGAGAAAGAGCAGAATCTGCATAGCTTAGCATAAAGAAGACTGCTTTACAAAGTGAAAAATGATAGCAAGAGTGATTCATGTTATAGGAACATCACTGCTTTGAAATATTAAGTAGATGTTTTTAAGTGCAACTATTACTGACTTAACTAGGTACAGTACTTTCAGTAGAACAATTTTTGGAGATAAAGTGTTAACAATTTCCAATTTTGACACTAAAAGTTAGTTTTAATTTAATACTAGAATCGCTTTTGGATAATTTTTTAGATATGTGATGTCATTGTTAAGAGGTTGAATTTACCAATTTTATTGGACACATGGGAGATAATTTGGGTTAGAAATGTAAAATTTACTCAAGCTCAAAATTTAAGGGAAAATTTTTATAAAATGTTTTATAGGTGGCATCTGGATCCTCAAAAATTGTCTTGTATGTACCCCAATGTACAACCTAAGTGTTGGAGATGTGGCAATTTAGATGCATTGTATTTTCATATTTGGTGGACATGTAGGGAAGTTAAAGCATTTTGGATTAAGATATGGTGGAATACTCAAAATATTTTTAAGAAAAAGATAAAGTTTAAGCCGCAGATATTTTTGTTGGGTATTATGGAAGATTTGGATGCAAAAGAAATGGAATTGATGCTGAATTTTATAACTGCTGCAAGACTATTAGTAGCTCAAT
>NW_015386953.1:490780-495577 GCF_001527695.2 Protobothrops mucrosquamatus
GCCAAGATTTCCGCTTATGTGAAGGATCACTCGCAAGAAAGATATATTTTGGTTTGGAGAAGATGGATAGATTATATTGAGCGTAAATATGGGACTAAAAAATATCATTTGGTTTTTGAGTAAATTTTAGAGTATTATGGTTGTATAAAGGTTAGAATATTTTATTTAGTATTATTTTTAATTATTAAAGTGTTGTTATCATTATTGTTTTTAATAATTGTATTGTTTAAAAGAGAGTTAAAGGAGGTTATAGATATGTTATTTTAATAGTTGATTAATGTTAATTAGAGTATGATTATGTTATTGTTAACCCTGTGATTGGCACTGGGAAGTGAGGGGGGAGAGAGGGGGGGTGGAAGGGTGGGAAGGAGAAGGGGGGGATTTATATTGTAAAATTTTATAAAAAATTTAATTAAAAAAAAAGAGGTTGAATTTGAAGTGATTTGTGAAGGGATGACTATTATATAATGAATGTAAAGTGTAAATTAATATTCTTTGAATCTAAATGAACATGTATAGAAATGCACTGTAAGTTGTGATATATTTAACAGGCCTTATGTACAAGTATATATCAGAAGTGTTCATAGCTCTCAAAATTGGCTCAAACTTAATCTTTGCTTAGCAACAGAAAAATATATATTTTATTAGGTAATCAGAGTGATTTTATGGTATAGTAGCTTTCTGTCTGATGGGATTTTCAGTAACCTGTGTTCATTAAGTAATGGATAAAATGTTTTCTTATTCATAACATGATTACTGCTGAGAAATACAGATCCATTAAAATGCTTTACAGGTTATTACATAAAACAGAAAGCATTATGATAAATACTAGTCCTTAATTGAATAATCCATTGTTCTTAATTTGTTAACATTTAAATTTAACAAATCACTCTTCTTAACTTTTTAACATTTGGATTTAATAATTCACTTCCTTAATTTATTAATATTTACTCCATTATAATTCAGAACTTGCAGCTTGGAAGCAGCCTTATGGACAATGGAAAAAAGTAATATAATTAATAGCAAAGCATAAATATTGAGGACTTTTTATGATCGTTGTTAGCCTACAGATATTGAAACCAGGTAGAGAAAAAAATGGTGCAGGAGGAAATTGGCATTATATAATTAAAAGTATAGGCTTTTAAAGTATATAGCCAGTGTGATTTAGCATGGCCTTCCATAGTGTATATTATTATCTGCTTGGAAGAAGTACCATATTACTGGGTAAGTTAAGATCTAAGGGAATCATAGGATATACTATCCATTACTTCTGAGCTGTTATAATTTACACATAAATAGCAATTTTGTTAGAACAAGATAGGAGAGAAATGTTTACTATCTTCCAACCTCTTCCAACCTACCGGTATTTTATCTTCATAGTTATATATTCCCAGATTATTTTCCTCGCCTCCATTGGAACATGATTGTTGAATCCATCTCTTATGATTTACTCATTTGTTCACTTAGCAATCCCACATTCTGGGTTTCAGACCATGTTGTAGCCCAGGATGTAGCAGTGAGACCTATACATTTATGAATGAACGGCTTGCCTTCACAAGTTGTGGGTGCTCCATCACTGGAAGCTTTTAAGAAGAGACTGGATAACCACTTGTCTGGAATGGTATAGCGTCTCCTGCTTGAGCAGGAGGTTGGACTAGAAGACTAGAAGACCTTCAAGGTCCCTTCCAACTCTCTTACTCTGTTATTCTGATTGAGATGTGACAGGTAGTATCTTTATGGTATCCCCAACAATTCAGAGCAGTTAAGGAGGCAGAAATTGAATGGCTCAGTTTCTGGATTTCTGCAGTCATGTTATCCAATTTATTAGGTATCACTTCTATACCTGCAATATTTGGAACTACATTTCCTATATTAATTCCTTCTTACCATGCTCCTATTGTAAACCTTTTCCCTATAGGTAGACAATTTTCTAATATACCAATAGTTTTTTCCCTCCATAATGTCCACTCTGTACAAATTCTTTACACAATGGAATAAGTTAAATATATGAATCTAATTTTTTTTCTTTTCAAGAAAAAAAAATAGATTTCCCAAAATATCTTTTCTCTTTGTTATCAGATTATTTAATCAAAATCGTCATCCTAAAATTCTTTTGCTTTCTTCGGTTCTAATAATTTAATATTGTTAAATTATCTAATAATTTTATTAGGTTATTCAAACTTTAACTTACTTTTGATACAGTGGTTTAAAAATAAACTAGCCATATAAGAAAGCCATATTAACTTATATTCCACCTTCTTCAAATCAAAAGTAACACACATAGGGATGTCCCATAATTTTATATTCACTTAAATGTTTGGCCCAATTTTCAGTTGATTATGTTTCTTTTTCTTCCCTTCCCTTTCCTGGAAATTTTAAATCTCTTTTCTGTATTTTCTTCTCTATGCCTGACTTTACCGTTCTTTTATATATTTTATTTTTTTAAGTGGTAATGTTCTCAGATCAACACATTAAATACCAATGAAAAAGAAAAGTTAAAAGAAAGAAATTATTTGGCTCAATACTGTGAATAATAACAACATCTTACCTGTTACTAAAATTTGCTGAGGGATTGAAATGTGGTGTTTTTTTTTAAAGAAATGGGTTAGATAAGATATTAAAAGGTCTTAATTTAGCTTTATAATAATAATAATGATAAAGTTGGAAGGGACCTTGGAGGTCATCTAGTCCAACCCCCTGCTCAGGCAGGAAACCCTATACCATTTCGGACAAATGGCTGTCCAGTTTCTTCTTAAAAACTTCCAGTGTTGGAGCATTCACTGCTTCTGGAGGCAGGTTGTTTCACTGGTTAATTGTTCTAACTGTCAGGAAGTTTCACCTTAGTTCTAGGTTGCTTCTCTCTTTGGTTAGTTTCCACCCGTTGCTTCTTGTCCTGCCTTCAAGCGCTTTGGAAAATAGCTTGACTCCCTCTTCTTTGTTCAGCCCCTGAGATATTGGAACACTGCTATCATGTCCCCCCTCGTCCTTCTCTTCATTAAACTAGACATACCCAATTCCAGCAACCGTTCCTTATATGTTTTAGCCTCCAGTCCCCTAATCATCTTTGTTGCTCTTCTCTATACTCTTTCTAGAATCTCAACATCTTTTTTACATCGTGGTGACCAAAACTGGATGCAGTATTCCAAGTGTGGCCTTACCAAGGCATTGTAAAGTGTATTAACACTTCACATGATCTTGATTCTATTCTTCTTTTAATGCAGCCCAGCACTGTGTTGGCTTTTTTGGCAGCTGCAGCACACTGCTGGCTCATATTTAAATGATTGTCCACTAGGACTCCGAGATCTCTCTCACAGTTACTACTATTGAGCAAAGTACCCCCTGTACTATACCTTGCCTAAATGTAGAACCTTACTTTTTTCACCACTGAATTTCATTTTGTTAGATAGCGCCCAGTGTTCAAGTCTGTCCAGATCCTCCTTCTCCCAGACTTTTTAAGTCAGGCATGTGGCCCTCAACAACTAGTAATGCAGCCCCACAAGATCATAATGAATGAATGATTTAATATATATTATATTATATATTGTATATTTATTATATTATATATTTTATATCTTGCCCAAGACAATTCCTCTTCATTTAATGTGGCTCAGGCAAGCTAAGTGGTTGGACAAGCTTGACTTAAGTGTATAGTTACACTACGCTAAAGAAAATGCTGAGGAATAGGTAACATCTTGCTGGGTAAAGAAGGATCTGCAAGTAAACACCCAAGCTTGGTGAGCACCAACAACTCTACAGTTCAACCCTGAGCTATAGAAAGTCTCTTTTATTGGAAGATGATAAGGAAAGATGATAGCTCTTTGTGTCAAAACTTTCATATTACAGACAGAGACCAACAGAAAAGAGAGAAGCTTATCAAAGCTGTTGACAAATTCAAGAAAGAAATAGCATTGATCCATTCTACACCACCATGCCATTCTAGAAGTGTTCCCACTAAGAATCACAAAGTAAGATAATATACTGTACTATGTTTTGGAGGCAATTGATAGGAAGTGAATATCTCTCCCAAGGGTCTGTATTCCAGTGTCTGATGAGGGCATGAAAACCGTTTCATTCGTAGACCGAATGAAACATCAATTTGGGGAAAGCTTAATGCTATAATTGTCTACTCTAATAATGGAATATGGACCCATATCCTCAACTTGTTTTCCTAAGGTGCTGAGCGCCTTTATTAGATGCTAGTTCAGCAGCAGTAAGAGCAATCTACTTTCAAACTCTGTGTTGTTTTAATTTATTTCATTTGATTTGATTTTGCTCAGGTTACATTACATTATTATTGCATTAATTAATCAGATTGTGGATTGTGATCAATGTTAAATTTCATTTGTCTTCTCCAACTCTATTTTATCATCTCTTTAGCAAAATGGCCCATGTGACTTGAAATGGTCCTGTGCGTTAAAACTGGTATAAATATCACTAGGATGATGAATCAGTAAAAGTGTTTTTTCCTACTCACATTTTCATCATTTTACCCACCTTCCTCATTAGGTTTGATTTGATTCCCCACCTAGATTTTTGCAAGACCTGTCCATGGAAAACTGAAGCTTCTTTTATAATGTCAGTTCCAGCCTAAAGATAAATTTCTGCTGATTCTAAATCATGTCCTTTTATCATTCTTTTGTAAAGTACTATTTACCTGTCACCAATTCTTGGTCCATAATTGAATGAAGTAGGAAGGAGGGCTACAAGGAGCACTTTACAATGCCTGTGCTTACACAGATTTTTATATGCTTGAGTTTTTCCTCCCACAAGTAGAATGTATCTTTGCTTTTTTTTTTT
>NW_015386953.1:496356-501228 GCF_001527695.2 Protobothrops mucrosquamatus
TGCCCCATTTTATGACATTTCTTGCAATTGTTAAGTTAGTATCCTGGTTGTTAAGTGAATCTGGTTTCCCCATTGACCTTGCTTGTCAGAAGGTCGCAAAAGGGGATCATATGACCTGGGGACACAACAATGGCCATAAATATGAATCAGCTGCCAAGCATCTGAATTTTGAATACATGATTATGGGGATGCTACAAAGGTATAACTGTGAAAAATGGTCATAAGTCACATTTTTCAGTGCTGTAACTTTGAACAGTCACTAAACAAACACTTGTAAGTCAAGGACTACCTGTATTTATTGTCCTTTATAAGATTTCGGGCATATGACTCTAGGGTAGGGGTAGGCAACCTTGGCTCTTTCATGAGCACAGCTGGCTCAGGAATTCTGGGAGTTGAAGTCCACGAGTCATAAAAGAGCCAAGGTTGCCTACCCCTGCTCTAGGGTGAAAATGGACAATTACATTTTTAAAATGTTCTATCTGTTTTTCCTAAATTCTCAGCGGTTACCAAATCGCCTGAATTTGGTTTCAAGAGGAAGATCGTCTCCTTTGAGAAAAGAGGAGGAGCAGCCTATTCGAGATTCAATCTTATCTCGTACATACAGAAGTGCAGTCCAGCCATGTCCTTTACCTTTTTCCTTGTCTCCTGGGAAGTTGTGTCAGATTCCCAAAAAGAAGAAAGCTACCAGTGGTGATCTACTGGACACACATGCTGATTGGTTTACGGAAAGAAAGCAGCCTTTTACCCCAAAGCTCTTAAAAAGAGCAAGCAAATCGTTTCTTTCAGAATATAGATATTATAATCATCTGTGCAGGAAGAAATGTCTTTCTCCTCATACACAATCACACAAAAGATCAAAAAGTGTTTACAGGTAAAGTGTTTGTCATCTTATTATCAACTGGTTTACAAATAGTTGGTGAAGCTGAACCAATCTCAGTTTCAGACAAATACATTTTAAATTGCTGTCAGTGTTGCTGATATGTTTTATTGTTTTTTTCATCTTCCAGGTCTACGGATAACGAGAGTCTAAGAGCTTATGCAGATGACCATCCATGCCACCCACTCAAGGTTGCTATGTCCTACTCAGTATTGGATTAAATTACACAGGCAGTAACATTCATAAATATCAACAGTAGTATTAAAATGTATTGGGCATTGCTCTTTTTTTTTTATTTATCCATAATGAAATTTGAGTCCTCTACCCACATGCACTGAAAAAAGGGTCTCATTAGATTCAGGGAGGCTAATTTCTGAGAAGACACAAGTTAGATTGTGTTGTGATTAATGTTATTTGATTCTTCTAAGTAAAACTAGTTCTGAAAGCAATTTAAAACTGCACTTCTTTGGGAAATCTAGTATTTCAGAGTGGATAATGACAGTGGTGTTCTGTGACAGTACACCTAAAATTACAGAGCTGCTTTGAAAACACATTGTTTAAAAACATATAAAAGTCATAACACAATCCAATGCAGAATTTTCCCTCTTAAAAGAAAATGTAAAAACATAAATCAGCTGTTCACTAGTGTAGTCAGAAATTGTGCGGAAGAAACACACTGTTATTTTGCTTCTCAGAAAAAAGCTGCTTTACCTTTAAAAGCATTTTTTCCCAAACACATGCAGAATTAAAATTTTCATAATTCGCAGATAGTATCTGTGATTGTAGTGTAGCAGCAGATGTGCAGAGTTGCTTTAAAGGAACAAGAGAACACAAGTCTGAAATTAACATTTCCCTTTTTCTTTTGCATTTTGGTCTTTGCAGCATTGCAGCAACAACAGAAAAAGGAACAGTTTGAAAAGTGATAATTCAAAGTACTTCATTGGACTATTTTTATTATTATTATTATTATTATTAATTGCATTTATATCCCGCCCTTCTCCTTTCGGACTCAGGGCGGCTGACAAATGATAAAAAGCTAACATATTACACCTAGTTAAAATTTAATTAAAATGAAATATTTGAGAATGTCCAATTTAAAAGTAATTAAAACCCCTATAAAATCCCCTAGGTCAGTCCCGCTTGCTGGAACAACCACATCAAATGTGTATTCATATAACATTACCACAATAATTATTGTGTCTCTTCCCACTATATATTAGCCTTGCTTGTATTGTGTCTTTGCAAAACATCAGCCGAGCAGCAGATGGCGATCAGGAGGCTCATTTTCCCTGCTTCTTAATAAGCAGAAGCCACGGCGGCAAAAGAGACGGTTTATACCTGCCGCCTCTTTTAGGAGCCAGAGAGTTTTGCACTGTTATTGAAAAAAATGATTAGGAATTTTCAGATTTTAAATCTTAAAATCAACACCTCATCACTCAAGTTTTTTTAACGGTATAAAAAACTATGCACATCCTGAATTCGAAATAGTTACCCAGTTAGTGGCATTTTTCATAATTGTTATTTTCAGGAAAAAAGCAAAAGATATCAATTGTACAATATATACTTCATTTGATATTACAAAATATTTTGTTCCATCAATTTTTCAGTGGATTAGTTGGGTTTTTGGCTTAACCTGATAGCTTAAAACAAAGCAGAATATGGTCAGAATCTGTCTCTGTGTGTGTGTGCTTTGTACTGCTGCCTAATTGTTAAGCAACTCAAGGCAGCACATAGAACAAGTGAGGAACACAATATAACAGTAAAAAAAACCAAAACAGAAATCTCAATCCAGAAAATAAAGAATGCAGCATATTAGTGGGTTCTTCTTGACCAAGGGCCTGCTGAAAGATCCATGTTTTTATGATGTTTGTGTTAGATCAGGGGTCTTCAACCCCCACTCTGTGGACTGGTACAGGGCCGCAGCATGCCAGCAACTGGGCCACACAAACAAGCAAAGCCCCATTTGCGGGATGCAGGCAGCACACAAAACCACGCCCCCTCCGGTCTGCAGAAAAACCTCCCTCCACGTAACTGGTCCCTGGTGCCCAAAAGGTTGTGGACCTCTGTGTTAGAGAACAGATTTTCCATGTGATCACAAGAAAACTTTATTTGTCTTTAATCTGAGATGGCATTCACATCTGAGAGTGTGAAGCCTTTCTACCAATCTGGTAAATAATCAGCTATTCCTGACATGGGATATATTCAAAAGAAATGTTTCCTTCAGTGCAGCAGCCAACATCCAGATAAGCAGGGATTAGCACTAGGCAAACAATCAAGAAGAAAACAATGCTGTAATCAAGGAACTCCCAAGGAACAAACCACACCCCCACCAAATTGGCAGGGTAAGCTATGGGATATAAACAGAAAGTAAATCTGTTTATCTATCACTATCACTGATGATGTTACCTACTTGGGTAATGATATGTTTGCAAGCAAACAAGTTCAGGGAGCACCAAGCATGTGACAGTTTCACCAGAGGGAGGAGATGGGATTTTTGACTCCATATGTATGTGACCAAGAACATCTCTTCCTTATGGAAATGTGTATTCTGTGTCTGGCAGGCAGATGGCTGTATTGTGGGAGCTTGTTTCCCATTGTTAGTTTCCCATTGGCAGAACTCTTCTATCATTGCACTTTCCAGTTTCTAATAAAGATTCAAACATGGTGGCCTCTTGGTGAATCACTATTATTTTCACTGGTATTTAAAGGGAGCAAAAGAGTGTGCCTTAGTAGCTTTTCAGATTCTCCTTAGAACACCAACCATTCAGTTTTTTAGAAAAAAAAAACCCCAAATCACCAGCGGATGTGCTGATCATGTGTGTGTATGTGTATAAATTTGAGGATCAGCAGCAATGAAATTGATTTCAGATCAATGTTAAAGTACTTTTGTCAGACAGAGGGATCAAAATGGTGGCGTGGAAGTGTCCCTAATTATATCCTGTCAGACATGGTGTGTACAAATATGCAGGATTTGTGCAAAAATCCAGATTGACTTCACAGTGGGTATACAAAAGGAATACATGCAGATACAGATAAAGTATGTGCAATATATATTATATATTCTGTCTTTTAAGAGCTGATTTTGTTGTCCTGCATCTGAAAAAGACCATGTCTCATTCTCAAGTATTTTCCTTCTATGAATTATTAAGGCTTTTTCAGAGAGACATTTTGTGCCTTATGATCTTGTCCATTCAAATAATTGTCAGCCTAACACACATGCTCAAACTGTAGTTGCTGTGAAACTAATTATTGTGAAGCTACCTATATAAAATGGTAGATCTGTGCAAGGTGACCTAGACTTGTTGTGACAAAGAGACTGGTGCTGCAGAGGTGATGTGCTTCTCTTAATTGACATAAAGAGAGGGTATCATTTGTTTATAAAAATGATTTTGCATTGCCTTGAAGCTTATTGTTATTTCCTACTTGTACTTTGCCAAAGCCAGAAGAGCATTGATCCTGACATTGCATCTAGGCAGATGCCTCCTTGGGCTTTGACAAGGGCAGCTAGAGAAGACAAAGCTGTGTAGTCTCTCGCACACTTTGTCAACACTTGGGATGAATGAAGAGTGACCCGTCCTCTGTAGCATTCATTAAAACTTTGCAATGCAAAGTGAAGCAACATGGCTGCTTTGGAACAGATGTTCGCCAAAGCAAATACCTATTCAATGATTTGCACAGCCTCAATATAAAGCAATGAATGAGATAAAGCAATTGCTTATGCCTTTTTCTTTGTGTTTAAAAATTATAGAAACATTCTGGGAACTCAGCTGCCATTCAAACACTTCTTCGTGCAAAGTGAGTTCTGCATTTATTTTTAATAAGAACGCTGATCGGTGTGCAACAAAATATTAAAATTGTGGCTGTTTCAAGAAACCTGAAATATGAAGACAACTCCTTTGTTATAATCTAACAAGGCTTCTGAATGACTCAGGCAAAGGCCTATCTAGTCTGGCTTCTTCTCTTTTATGGGCAACCAGATGCTTCTGAGTCTGGAA
>NW_015386953.1:501732-509666 GCF_001527695.2 Protobothrops mucrosquamatus
GCCGACGGCACCCTGAGGAGACCCACTCTGTGGGAGCGTACAGGTCGATGGGAGGTAATCTGCGGCAGAAGGCGGTCTCGAAGGTATCCGGGTCCGATGCCATGGAGCGCTTTAAAGATGATAGTCAACACCTTGAAGCGCACCCGGAAGGCCACAGGCAGCCAATGCAGCTCGCGCAGCAGCGGTGTTATATGGGAGCTTCGAGTCCCTCCCAACACCGCCCGCGCGGCCGCATTTTGGACTAGCTGGAGCCTCCGGGTGCTCCTCAAGGGGAGCCCCATGTAGAGAGCATTACAGTAGTCCAGGCGGGAGGTGACAAGGGCATGAGTGACCGTGCGTAGGGCGTCTCGGTCCAGAAAAGGTCGCAACTGGTAAATCAGACGAACCTGATAAAACGCCCCCCTGGTCACGGCCGCCAACTGATCATCCAGTGTCAGCCGTGGATCCAGGAGGACACCCAAGTTGCGTACCCGATCCCTAGTTCCAATATGGCTGGGAAAGTTATTTTAAATCTCTGAAGAACTGTAGTCAAGATGATGGGCTTAAAAGTCTTTTTAAACCACATTGGAATCAGTGTGTCAGGGTTCCGGCTAATGAAACACTTCAAAGAACTTCCAGGCATTGATTTTCCTAAAAGTCTTTTATTTATGTTACACAATGTTGGCACGGCATGATGAAGGGATGCTAAGATCTAAATTATCTTCCCCTGAGCAATTAATTTACCAGCATGTTCCCTCCCTAAATTTGCTGTCATATATCATGTTCTCCTATCAGATGGAAGGGCAAAGGTTCTCTTCCGTTCTCTTCCCAGGCGCAGTCCTATCTTTCTCCTACCCCACCATCATCTGAATTAACTCTAAAAATACCAGACAGTTCTGTATATTTTGTCAAAGCAAGAATATTCAATATTAGCAGCGTTGACACATTGCTGGTTCACTATCATGCTATGCCGTAATGTAAGTTGTTAAGTTTTGCCTTAATGTAATAGATTTCTGACAGCGGTTGGGTAACCTTTTGATGTTTTGTGAATGGCACAGATGTTGCACTTGGCTTTGGGGCATAATAACACCAGATTGGCTGATTCTTTTTAAACTGACTCAGGAGATAGTTTGCTTATTCCCCTTCATTTTTAACAAAATGTTAAGCTTATTTTAGGGCATACTGAACAGGTTTTGTATGTTTATATCTCATAATGATGTGAAACTCTTTTTTGTTCCTTGTGATTAAAAAAAAAAACACTGCAGGAGGTATAAGAAAGATTTCAGGGGCTATAGCTACCAATCTGTACCTTAATGATATTTATGATATGAAGCAAGTATGACCCCAAAAATCCTTCATTTAACACAGTGTGAAGGCAGCTATGAATTTATAGCATCCTTGACAATCTCCAGACATGTGAATAGGCCTCTTGAGTACAGTGACAGACAAGATGGCTCCATATGCTGTTGTTGTGACTCAAACTTCATTCTTTTGTACTTGGCATCCTGATGTCTGACACAGGAACATATGCTGCAGGGTTTGTGTAATAACATCATGACATGAGTTTTGCTATTTCGCTCCCATGGACAGTGGATAGGTGGACTCCAACTCCCAGAATTCCTAACCAGCATGATTGTTAAAATTCTGGAAGCTGAGGTTTACTCATCTGGAGGGCAGCAAAGTTGAGGAAGCCTACATCATGTCTATATGATTAGAGTCATTAGACTGACTTTCAGGTAATTCATTTCAACAATATTTGCCAGTTTTAATGTAAATGGTAGGAAGAAAAGAATGATTAAAACACGAGAGCTGCTTTTCCACAGATATACCTGTTCTTATTTTTGTCTCTTTGTTTTTTAAGAAATGAAGAGTTGAAGTACCTGCAGTTGCTTCAAGAAGTTACGAATTATATTTTGCTTAGAAGTTGTTACTGGAAGAAGTGAGTCAGAAATTTTTTAGAAATAATTTATTTCTGTGAATAGTATGTAAAATACGTTCTCCTAAGATGAAATATTTTCTTCACGTTGGCCTAACTTCCACCTGTGTTGGGTCTAAATTGGAATAAATTGGCAAAGATTTCAATAGATACCTTTCTTTAATTAAAATCACAATATGTAAAACAATCCAACAGTAAATGTAGGACAGTCTAAACAGATTCTAACAAAGCACTGTTTTTTCTTTGTCCCAACAGAAATAATACAATTCTTGCTTCAAACTTTCTGCAAGCAAATTCAAATGATTCTTCAAGATGCTGAATGCTTTAATTGCTCCTTTGTAGATGCTTGTGCTCTAACAAAAGAGCAATAGTGGCAATTTGCAGTTTAATTCATGGCTCTGCAATGTAAAATTCTGATTCCCTTGCTCCTTACAATCCAACTAACTTCATATATCAGTTCAATTTATCTTATTCAAAGAATAAGGACCCATTGTTATTATGCAGCTTTCCAATAATCAGGTCCCCAGTATGGCAAGACAAATTTTTCTCACCCCTCTTTCCTGGAATGATGATGATTCTTTACAAGGCTAAACCAAGGTACCATGAAAGTTAGACAATACCACACATGTTTGACAATTCTTGCATCAATTCCAACATATGTACATGTGATTAAACATAAGATGGAAAATGAAAACAGTGGAATGTGTTTCAAAGTTTTAAGTTTTATTACATACTTAAAGAATTCATTTGACTGAAGATACCTAAAATAGCATTGTGTTAGTATCAGATGGCTAATATTACTGCAGTACCTTTAGTGCATTAAGGATGTGACAAAGTAAAATATATTCCATTAAAAATATAGTTATTGAAGATAAACTTATTTGTTTAGTACATATCCCAACTTTCTGTGTGGAGGCACTTATATCACAGAACATAAACAAAACCCAGGAGAGATGTTACCTCTAATCAAATGGTCTTAAAAATGGGTGGGTGACATTCCATGAAGTGAATGTCATTGGAAATGAAAATTGCTTGCTAATATAGATTAAAGAAATTATTTTATCTCCCATCATCCTTCGTAGCACATGGTAGAGACAATAGTTTTATTAGGCTAGAGGTTGTTCTGCATTGTGAAGATACTTTTGGTATAAACCACTTTTGATTCTTCTGCTTACAATGCAACACATTATAAACCATCCCAGTCACATTTACTATTTTCTGGAACTTTTTCAACTGCAACACCAAAAGTTCAGGAAGCAATACTGACAATATATTGGAAGAACACAATGTTGGGGAAGGTTATTCCAGTTATCATAAAAGTAGTTATTCCATGGTGCAAACTAAATAAATCATCAACATTTGGATTCTGCTTTGTTGAGCAGAACAAATAGGGCTGTTTCAGGAAATTTAAATTCCTTTCAATGCTACGCATTTTTAATTTTAAGATCAAATGTTAGAGAAAGTAATAGCTCAACCACAGCATTGATCATTGTTTGAATGCTGTTTCATGTTTTGCATTCTTTATGCTTATGCATTCTTTATAAATATGTAATTATGTATTTGATACATATGCATTAACCATGTGTGCTCCTTATACGTATAGAAGGAATATTTGAGTTAAAATGTGATGGCTTGAAACATGATTGTACATGTACTTTATATCCAGATGATGTGTTGCTGAGTGATGTTCAGTAAATATTAGATATATTGCAGCAAAATACATGGCTTATTCAGTGAGCCTTATCAGTGAGGCAGATATGAGTGGGTTGTAAGTATATACACATTTATCTTGGTGTAAATCCTATTGAATTGAAATTAAATTAGCTCCCTTTAGACATATCACTTTAAATGATCTTTGATCCTTTTTTTAATGGGGACAGTTTTATCTTTGGATAACAATAATATGGAGATTCTTAGGTGACTCTGAAGATCCAGCAGTTTGTATTTTTTAAGTGCCTTGAAAACAAAGTAATATCTGTGTTATTATTTTATTGATGTATTTTGTTTTCTTTTTCTTTCTTTCCCTTTAAGGTCATTAGGTGATATAATTCGGATGCATATTATCAACAGGTGTGACCTTGATGAGGTAATACTCATAACCACTGTAATGTATTCCAGGAATAGTCTTATACATGTCTAGAAAAAATTATATTAAACTTTTTATGCTACACTTTTTAATTAGGAGAAGAAACTCAGGTGCCAAAAGCTACAAAGAAATGAATTATAGGGGTAATAAATTCAAAAGAAAAAAGGTGAAAATGTTTTCGTATATCTCCAAAGTACAACTAAACAAAACAATGTTTGATTGAGTAGGTAGCAATCTGCATTCTGGAGTAGCCAAATGTGAATCTTTCTTGCAACAAAAATTTGTATTTGTCATTTCTGCCATTTGACCCAACAGATAATGTCAGAGAGAATGTTTAACTCTCCACTTATAAGAAATGGATCCTTTCATACATCGTTAAATTGTAAACCCAGGGGGAAAATGCTCAACTTCTCCAAGTTTCAAAGCATCCTCTTTAGCATGAAGCCTATACTGATGGTACAAAGCACATATTGAACAAAACTGGTGACAGTAGAAATACAAAATTGAGTGTGTAGGTGATAATTCTTCATAGCTTTGGGTTCTTTATATTAATTGAAAGAGTATATGCAATCAAGTTATTTTCGACTACTAGTAACGACATAGATTTTCTGCATGTCTGTCTGTCTGTCTGTGTCTGTCAATCATTTATCTAAATTCCCTTTTCATCCATATGAATGGTGTGTATCTTCCTCAGTCTCGGGTCTCCTGCTAGAGACCTGGGAGTTTGACGGTTCTGCATAGTATCTTAGCTGTTCCCTGCACTGCACTCACTTCTGGACAGAGAGCTCTGATGTTATTCCTGGGATTCGTTGGAGCACTCTCCCAGCTTACAGTCATAGCCCCAAGTTCTTCTACCATCACTGGCACCAATTTGTCCTTTACTTTCCACATTCTCTCCAGTTCCTCCTTCAGGCCCTGGTACTTCTCCAACTTCTTCCTGATGTTGCTGTCACTTGGCATCACTGAATCTATCACTCCTACTGTCTTCTGGTCCTTATTTACTACCACGATGTCTGATTGATTGGCTAGTACCTTCCTGTCCATGTGGATCTGGAAGTCACACAGAATCATAGCCCTGTTATTCTCCATAACCTCTGTGGAATCTTCCATCAGGACTTGGGAAGGCCCAGCCCAAACACTGTGCAGATGTTCCTGAACACAATGCCAGCTATTTAGTTGTGCCGTTCGGGGTATACTGTTCCTGCCTGCATCTTACACTCTGCCATTATGTGCTGGACTGTTTCTGAGGTATCTCTGCATAATCTGCATTGGGAGTCCTGTCTAGTGTGATTGACTCCTGCAGAATAGTGCTAGTGCTTGTTCTTCTGTAGCCATTAACCTCTGGGCTGCCTTTTATTCCAGCTCTTTCCAGCCACTGGTAGGACTTTCCAACTCTGCAATGTCAGTTATCAATTGATGGTATATCCCTAGGCATATACCAAGAGATCTTGCCCAGCCATGGCACTTCCCATACTTGATCTTCCACCATATCTGCTGCTTCCTCAAGCATTATCTCAGCAGCTCATCTTTGGGTGCCATCTTACTTCTGTATGCTCTGGGTTTTGTCCAGGATAGTAGTACATACACATATATTTCTTCTATTCAATTGTATCTGATTCTCAGAGACTGCCTGCACAAGACTGCCTGCACAAGTCTCTGAAGTTTTCTTGATAAGGTTTTTCAGGCGCGATTTGCCATTGCTTCCTTCCTAGGGCTGAGAGAATGTGACTGACCCAAGGTTACCCAACTGGCTTCATGTCCATGGCAGGACCAGAACTCATGGTCACCCAGTTTCTAGCCTGATGCCTTAACTACTAATTGGACCAAAAACTACTTCTTTTGCTGGATGTGTTGCAATGTTAATATGAGAAAAGAGGATGTGTTAAATACACATAGAATAATTTTGCCAAAAAGATTTAATTAATGTTATCTGAAATACATACTTTTTGTAGGATGGACTCCTGTAAGCCACCAAAGGTGAACAGCTGTCCTCAGCCTAAAAAAGGTACATACCTCAGACTTTAATTTCAGAAAATCTTACCTAAATTCGCCCAATGTTTATGAGTTCCAGAGTTTGGTTTCCAACTATCATCACAAAAAATTAAGGAGTTAATTCTCTGTGACCAAGAGAATTAATGGAATTAGGAGAAACTTCCTAACAGTGAGAACAATTAATCAGTGGAACAGCTTGCCTTCAGAAGTTGTGGGTGCTTTATCACTGGAGTTTCTTAAAGAAGAGACTGGACAGCCACTTGTCTGAAATGGTATAGGGTCGCCTGCTTGAGCAAGGGGATGGACTAGAAGACCTCCAAGGTCCTTTCTACCCCTATTCTCATTGACTGATATGTTTCTAGGGGACACATCTTTTTAGTCATTTCTCCTACTGCTCTTTTCTTTCCTGGGAAGGAAAAAAACCCTACATTTTTATCGGCTTGCTGAAACACTAGCCTTTAGAAAGCAGGTTTTGCCACAAAAACCTGGAAGACTTAAACTTCCAAAACTAATTGGGCAAAAGAAACAGCTATACACTATATTGGCATTCTTCATCAGCTTTCTGTAAAATCAGAGGTTATGTGAGACTTAACCAGATTTTCTATAAAGACAAGTATGTTATAATCTAAGTAATTGCAGAATAATTGGATGGTAGAGTGGGTTTCTATGGGATCACTGCAATAGAATAGGCTATTTTAGCAACTGTAATGTTCAGACAATAGTGTAAATAGCATTCAGTAGACTGTACAAAATCTGTTAAAGAACAATTGGAACAGAATTTGGGTTAATTTCTATAGATTATGGTACTTGGCAAAAATTACTTATTAAAGGCAATTGATTTGTAATGTGCCTCAACCAGGCAGTTTAGAATTTATCTTTTTAAAGGTCACATTCTACAACTATGGAGAGATTTTAGCTATAGAGAGCTTTTAATATTAGTATAAATAAATTGATAACTGTGATAAAGCCCTGTAAATTCCTTACAGTAAGTGTCTAGTTTTTATGAAATAAAAAGTATGGATCTGAAAATTAATGTATCAAACACTAAGATAGTTGTGATTGACAGGAATGAACATTTGGAAATTATACATACATAATTAAAATTATAGCAAGGTAGATGAATTTATATATTGGTAGAATATTGTTGAAGATAGGGAGAAACTTTTAAGATGCACAAATGCTTTCATAAAGATGGGAAGAATGAATGTTTCTTGAAAAAGTAGTAAAAGTTACTTTAGCAGTACATAGCACCAGAAGGCAGGATGAGAAGCAGTGAGTGGAAACTAATCAAGGAGAGAACCAACCTAGAACTAAGGAGAAATTTCTTGACAATAAGACCAATTACCCACTGGAACAGCTTACCTTCAGAAATTGTGGGTGCATCAGCACGGGAGGTTTTTAAAATGAGATTGGAAAGCCATTTGTCCAGAATGGTATACTGTCTCCTGCTTGTGCAGGGGGTTGGACTAGAAGAGCTTCCAACTCTGTTATTCTGAACATCGCCTGCCCTTAGGGAAGTGAAGGTTGGGTACATCAGGAGAAAGGTAAAAGTGCTAATACTGGTTTCCTACTGCAATTTCAAGAAAGTGTAAGATATATTCTGCAGTGTTCGACAAGCACCCCAACAGGTATTATTATTATTATTATTATTATTATTATTATTATTAATTTAATTTCTATACCGCCCTTCTCCCGCAGGACTCAGGGCGGTGCACAGCATATTAAAACAGATACACATATCCATAAAAATAAAAACCCCTCTAAAACCAAATTAAAACCAAATATTCGAAGCTGTGTTCCAATTAAAATTATACTTAAAATCGTCCCTAAATAAAATCCTCCTTAGGTCAGGCCCACTTGCTGGAAAAGCCATGTCTTGAGGGCGCGGCGGAAAGTAAGGAGATCCGGAATCATCCGGATCTCGGGGGGTAGTTCGTTCCA
>NW_015386953.1:509944-599944 GCF_001527695.2 Protobothrops mucrosquamatus
AGTTGCGTGCCTTCTCTGAGGGGGCCAAAATTTCGCCCCCTATAGACAGCGATGGAGTCAGCTGACTATGCCGAGGCGCCGGCAGCCACAGCCACTCGGTCTTGGAAGGGTTGAGCCTGAGTCTGTTCCTCCCCATCCAGACCCGTACGGCCTCCAGGCAACGGGTCATCACGTCAAGGGCATCGTTGGGGTGGCCTGGATGACAATCCCTGTCATCCAGTTTTCTTTGAAATTCTGCTGGTTGATGATAAAGTTCTGAAGTAGAACGTTTGAAAAATAGATTTTTAGTACAAGCGCTTACCACTTTTATGGACGGTGAGGGCCAAATTTGGTCTTGAACAGTATGCTGAGAGCCACATTCCAAAAAATGGACAGGACATGAATAAAATAAAATTTACTTTAATTGAAAGCTGATAATAAAAACACATTTCTGAGTTTAATCAATTTCATCTTGGTTCACATTAAAAATTATAAAGCTTTCCAGCCTGTATGTGGTTACAGTTGGACATTCCTGGTCTGAATTACAGAGGTCCTATACAGTTCATGTACTTGACAGTCCTCTTTACTCATGTCATTGGAATATAAAAGGTACTAGAAGTAAACAAATTGCAGCCTCATTAGAGAGAGGAAAAGAAGTAGAGAAGAAAGTTAAATTGCACATCTCTGGTTCATTATGAGCTACCACATTGCACGAGATATAATGACATATTTGGACACTAGGAGCTCTTTAGGTTGAAATTATGCCTGTGCAGGACATATTTCTAGGGAATTAGTCTGACTTAAACATTTGGATATAGCTATAGTAATAATAAACAGCCCTAAGAGTCCAATTTTTAAAAATCTCTCTCTCTTTTCTTCCCCGTTTCCCTTCTTCACTTTTTAAAGGTAAAAATACAAAGAATTTTTCAAGCCCTGGAGGAAGATTTGAACATTTACACTCATCTGCCTGATTCTTCTGAGTTACACTGCCTTGAAACATGGGAATAGTGCTTTAATATAAATTATACATTGGCCTATCTATAGCCTTCTAAAGTATTGTATTCAAAGAAGAGTAAAGATTTCATAATAAGCATAGGAAGAAATTTACTATGCTGAAAGCAATTTACAATAAACCTTAATTAATCTGCTAATACAAATTAGACTTCTAAATTCATCTAGGCACAAGTATTTTTGTAGTCTGTATTTTAATGAGGTTCTCAATTCTTATGAACACCAATCCTTTTTGATACACAATTGTACTTAAATTGTACTTAAATAGCTCACAATAAGATACTTACAAACCTACTTCCCCTGAAAAGAGAATTAGTACAGCAACTTCGAGACTTAGAGTTTTCTGTGTCTCTTTGCTGCCATCTATTGCTCCTCCATATTTTTGCAATTCTGGAATTGTAACTCATGCAACTTATCTTGAAAGAACATAAAAGTTTATTTGCTATCTAATGGTCTGTCCAAACTTTTGAAGTCTAGCAATGTCAGCCCTGCCAGAACAACCATCTCAGATGTTAGATTGTGAGATCAAGTAATAAATGTATAATTCAGATCATCTTTATCTGGCAGCATTCATTCATTGCTCCTTATTATTTCATTGTTATAATTATTTGGCTGATAAGCTTTATTTTAAATAGCATTGACTCTTTAAGTAGCTTTTGTCATGTGATATTTACAATTTATATAAACAATTTGCACTGTTGTACAACATTTATGTATCACTGCATTGTTACAGAAAAATGATATTAGTGAAGGGTCAACAGTGTGAGGTCTACCGGAACCCAATTGCCTGTTTCTTGAATCATCAATATCTTGTGATATTATCAACTAACAAGACTTGTTAGGGGACTTTGGTCATTAAAAAATTATATATATCTTTTTGTCTATGGAGATTCTCAGTCATCCAGGATATTTTTTAAAAAGCACCTTTGGGACATTTTTTTTTGGGGGGGGGGTGCTCATCCAACAGCCTGTAGGGTGAATCCTACATGTCAATTATTATAATTTGTTTGAAATGGTTACCTGTACCATATATTTTACAGTAGAAAGATGGGCAAGAAGAGATTAAATACATATTAAGGTCTATTTACGTCTAAGTTTAATAGTGAAATTGTGTAAACATTCATTTAGAAATCCTGCTGAGTTAAACATGCTATACATCTAGAAAACTGGAGAACCTTCCAGAACACATTTAGTTATGTATATAGGAAAAAAGAGGTTTCATTGTTCAAATAGATACAATGACCACACTAGTCTGCTACCTCCTTTATGTGAACTCAGTTCCAAAGAAACAGTGTCAATTTTTATCAAAATGAAAGCAATTGGGGAAAAGAAATTCAATCAAATTGGTTGATTTCAAAATACTTTAACATTTGTATCTATTGCAGGTATTCCATTTTCTGATGAAAAATGCCAAAAAATATTGCAGATTACAGTCATGTGAGGGTGGGAACATTGCAGCTGGTCATAAATGCAAGTTGGTTGCCAGTGCCTAAAATGTGATCACATGACTGTGATGCATATATGTATGTGTGGCAGTTGTAACTTTGAGGATGGATTGCAAATAACTTTGTAAAAATGTAACTTCAAATGGTTAAGTGAAGATTATATGTAATATTGTAATATTCTTTATGCATATGCGTGAAAACACATCAAGAAATGTTTCTTTGCTCTACATTTTAAAGGTTAAGATTTTTTTTTCTCCTGCATTTCCCACAAGAGCCAAGACCTGATCAGACAAAATATCTTTATATTATTGACCTATTTATATTATTGACCTATTGATAAATAATCTTTATCAATAGGTCAAACTCTCTGTTGTATTTAACTGTGCTTGTCTTTATACAGTATATAAATACCCATGCATGCTTTAAAATCAATGCACCATGTAAATTCCTTGTAGCTTTCTAGGGAATTGTTTAATTTATATTTAGTTACCTAGTCCTGTCCTAAGCAGATTTAGAAAAAACATCCATCTAAATTATCTAAAAATTCTGTATAGGTGTTCAAGATTTAAATTGAAAAGATAAAGTTTTTTCCTTTTAGCTCAAAAAAACCCCTTTGATACAAAATGTGCATAGGTACCAGAATAGGTGGTGCAGTGATTAGAATGCAGTACTGCAGGCTGCTTTTGCTGACTGCCAGTTGCCAGCAGTTTGGCAGTTCGAATCTCACTGGCTCCAGGTTGTCTCAGTCTTCCATCCTTCCTAGGTCAATAAAATGAGGACCCAGATTGTTGGGGCCAATATACTGACACTCTAAACTGCTTAGAGAGGGTTGTAAAGCACTGTGAAGTGGTATATGAGTCTAAGTGCTAAATACCGTATTTTTCCATGTATAAGACGCTATTTTTTCCTGCAAACACCCTGTTCAAAAATTAGGTGCATATTATACAAGTGCAGTGTCTTATACACGAAAAAATAATGGTAACCTCTGCAGCCCAGGGCATGTCTGTGTGGGTTCTTTACATGCCGCTGCCATACCGCTTGGTGCAGGAGGATATCGCTGGCCCGAGATGCCGCCTGGATGGAGAGAAAGCCAGCCGCCTTCTATGACCCGTTTTTCACCGGCTCAGGAAGCTGCCTCAGTACAGTGATTGACGGCCGAGGGGGTGGGCAGGACTAAGCCCGCAGAGCGCCATCTGATTGGAGGAAGTCACTTCCCTTGTGTGATGGTACTGAGAAGTACCAGTACCATTATTGGGGGGCGTCTTATACAAGGGTGCGTCTTATAGATGGAAAAATACGGTATATACATTTAAGTGCTTATTGCTATTAATACTCTCACTCCCCCAAGATTCAAACAGGTCTAGAAAGGGAGCATAGCAGTGTAGAAAGAAGTATTAAACACCCTTCCAATAAGACTGAACAACAACATTGTGACATTCTTTCTAGGCTCTTCAGTACTTAGCAACGATTTAATTCAATATAAAGTCACTTGATTAATTCCTCAATTGCATCATGATTCAACTATTACATTAACTTGTCCTTTCAATTCAGAGCCAAGTACCTTCAAGACAATTTTGCAGAACTGGGCTGCAAAAATCTGGGCTTTCNCTTCTTGAGGAGGGGCCTCACCACGGCCTCTTTTAGGGCCGTCGGGAAGATACCCTCCTGCAAGGAAGCGTTAACAATTCCCTGGAACCAGGCTCGTGTCCCCTCCCGGGCTGCCAGTACCAGCCAGGAGGGACACGGATCTAGTAAACATGTGGTTGCATTCAGCCTCCCCAAGACCCTGTCCACATCTTCAGGAGCATTCTTCATCAGCTTTCTGTAAAATCAGAGGTTATGTGAGACTTAACCAGATTTTCTATAAAGACAAGTATGTTATAATCTAAGTAATTGCAGAATAATTGGATGGTAGAGTGGGTTTCTATGGGATCACTGCAATAGAATAGGCTATTTTAGCAACTGTAATGTTCAGACAATAGTGTAAATAGCATTCAGTAGACTGTACAAAATCTGTTAAAGAACAATTGGAACAGAATTTGGGTTAATTTCTATAGATTATGGTACTTGGCAAAATTACTTATTAAAGGCAATTAATTTGTAATGTGCCTCAACCAGGCAGTTTAGAATTTATCTTTTTAAAGGTCACATTCTACAATTATGGAGAGATTTTAGCTATAGAGAGCTTTTAACATTAGTATAAATAAATTGATAACTGTGATAAAGCCCTGTAAATTCCTTACAGTAAGTGTCTAGTTTTTATGAAATAAAAAGTATGGATCTGAAAATTAATGTATCAAACACTAAGATAGTTGTGATTGACAGGAATGAACATTTGCAAATTATACATACATAATTAAAATTATAGCAAGGTAGATGAATTTATATATTGGTAGAATATTGTTGAAGATAGGGAGAAACTTTTAAGATGCACAAATGCTTTCACAGAGATGGGAAGAATGAATGTTTCTTGAAAAAGTAGCAAAAGTTACTTTAGCAGTACATAGCACCAGAAGGCAGGATGAGAAGCAATGAGTGGAAACTAATCAAGGAGAGAACCAACCTAGAACTAAGGAGAAATTTCTTGACAATAAGACCAATTACCCACTGGAACAGCTTACCTTCAGAAATTGTGGGTGCATCCGCACGGGAGGTTTTTAAAATGAGATTGGACAGCCATTTGTCCAGAATGGTATACTGTCTCCTGCTTGTGCAGGGGGTTGGACTAGAAGAGCTTCCAACTCTGTTATTCTGAACATCGCCTGCCCTTAGGGAAGTGAAGGTTGGGTACATCAGGAGAAAGGTAAAAGTGCTAATACTGGTTTCCTCCTGCAATTTCAAGAAAGTGTAAGATATATTCTGCAGTGTTTGACAAGCACCCCAACAGGTAAAGACAATCCCTGTCATCCAGTTTTCTTAGAAATACTGTTGGTTGATGATAAAGTTCTGAAGTAGAACGTTTGAAAAATAGATTTTTAGTACAAGCGCTTACCACTTTTATGGACGGTGAGGGCCAAATTTGGTCTTGAACAGCATGCTGAGAGCCACATTCCCAAAAATGGACAGAACACGAATAAAATAAAATTTACTTTAATTGAAAGCTGATAATAAAAACACATTTCTGAGTTTAATCAATTTCATCTTGGTTCACATTAAAAATTATAAAGCTTTCCAGCCTGTATGTGGTTACAGTTGGACATTCCTGGTCTGAATTACAGAGGTCCTATACAGTTCATGTACTTGACACTCCTCTTTACTCATGTCATTGGAGTATAAAAGTACTAGAAGTAAACAAATTGCAGCCTCATTAGAGAGAGGAAAAGAAGTAGAGAAGAAAGTTAGATTGCACATCTCTGGTTCATTATGAGCTACCACATTGCACGAGATATAATGACATATTTGGACACTAGGAGCTCTTTAGGTTGAAATTATGCCTGTGCAGGACATATTTCTAGGGAATTAGTCTGACTTAAACATTTGGATATAGCTATAGTAATAATAAACAGCCCTAAGAGTCCAATTTTTAAAAATCTCTCTCTCTTTTCTTCCCCGTTTCCCTTCTTCACTTTTTAAAGGTAAAAATACAAAGAATTTTTCAAGCCCTGGAGGAAGATTTGAACATTTATACTCATCTGCCTGATTCTTCTGAGTTACACTGCCTTGAAACATGGGAATAGTGCTTTAATATAAATTATACATTGGCCTATCTATAGCCTTCTAAAGTATTGTATTCAAAGAAGAGTAAAGATTTCATAATAAGCATAGGAAGAAATTTACTATGCTGAAAGCAATTTACAATAAACCTTAATTAATCTGCTAATACAAATTAGACTTCTAAATTCATCTAGGCACAAGTATTTTTGTAGTCTGTATTTTAATGAGGTTCTCAATTCTTATGAACACCAATCCTTTTTGATACATAATTGTACTTAAATTGTACTTAAATAGCTCACAATAAGATACTTACAAACCTACTTCCCCTGAAAAGAGAATTAGTACAGCAACTTGGAGACTTAGAGTTTTCTGTGTCTCTTTGCTGCCATCTATTGCTCCTCCATATTTTTGCAATTCTGGAATTGTAACTCATGCAACTTATCTCCAAAGAACATAAAAGTTTATTTGCTATCTAATGGTCTGTCCAGACTTTTGAAGTCTAGCAATGTCAGCCCTACCAGAACAACCATTTCAGATGTTAGATTGTGAGATCAGGTAATAAATGTATAATTCAGATCATCTTTATCTGGCAGCATTCATTCATTGTTCCTTATTATTTCATTGTTATAATTATTTGGCTGATAAGCTTTATTTTAAATAGCATTGACTCTTTAAGTAGCTTTCGTCATGTGATATTTACAATTTATATAAACAATTTGCACTGTTGTACAACATTTATGTATCACTGCATTGTTACAGAAAAATGATATCAGTGAAGGGTCAACAGTGTGAGGTCTACCGGAACCCAATTGCCTGTTTCTTGAATCATCAATATCTTGTGATATTATCAACTAACAAGACTTGTTAGGGGACTTTGGTCATTAAAAAATTATATATATCTTTTTGTCTATGGAGATTCTCAGTCATCCAGGATATTTTTTAAAAAGCACCTTTGGGACATTTTTTTGGGGGGGGGGTGCTCATCCAACAGCCTGTAGGGTGAATCCTACATGTCAATTATTATAATTTGTTTGAAACGGTTACCTGTACCATATATTTTACAGTAGAAAGATGGGCACGAAGAGATTAAATACATATTAAGGTCTATTTACATCTAAGTTTAATAGTGAAATTGTGTAAACATTCATTTAGAAATCCTGCTGAGTTAAACATGCTGTACATCTAGAAAACTGGAGAACCTTCCAGAACACATTTAGTTATGTATATAGGAAAAAGAGGTTTCATTGTTCAAATAGATACAATGACCACACTAATCTGCTACCTCCCTTATGTGAACTCAGTTCCAAAGAAACAGTGTCAATTTTTATCAAAATGAAAGCAATTGGGGAAAAGAAATTCAATCAAATTGGTTGATTTCAAAATACTTTAACATTTGTATCTATTGCAGGTATTCCATTTTCTGATGAAAAATGCCAAAAAATATTGCAGATTACAGTCATGTGAGGGTGGGAACATTGCAGCTGGTCATAAATGCAAGTTGGTTGCCAGTGCCTAAAATGTGATCACATGACTGTGATGCATATATGTATGTGTGGCAGTTGTAACTTTGAGGATGGATTGCAAATAACTTTGTAAAAATGTATTGTAACTTCAAATGGTTGTTAAGTGAAGATTATATGTAATATTGTAATGTTCTTTATGCATATGCGTGAAAACACATCAAGAAATACATTTTAAAGGTTAACATTTTTTTTTCTCTCCTGCATTTCCCACAAGAGCCAAGACCCGATCAGACAAAATATCTTTATATTATTGACCTATTTATATTATTGACCTATTGATAAATAATCTTTATCAATAGGTCAAACTCTCTGTTGTATTTAACTGTGCTTGTCTTTATATATAAATACCCATGCATGCTTTAAAATGAATGCACCATGTAAATTCCTTGTAGCTTTCTAGGGAATTGTTTAATTTATATTTAGTTACCTAGTCCTGTCCTAAGCAGATTTAGAAAAAACATCCATCTAAATTATCTGAAAATTCTGTATAGGTGTTCAAGATTTAAATTGAAAAGATAAAGTTTTTTCCTTTTAGCTCAAAAAAACCCCTTTGATACAAAATGTGCATAGGTACCAGAATAGGTGGTGCAGTGATTAGAATGCAGTACTGCAGGCTGCTTTTGCTGACTGCCAGTTGCCAGCAGTTTGGCAGTTCGAATCTCACTGGCTCCAGGTTGTCTCAGTCTTCCATCCTTCCTAGGTCAATAAAATGAGGACCCAGATTGTTGGGGCCAATATACTGACACTCTAAACTGCTTAGAGAGGGTTGTAAAGCACTGTGAAGTGGTATATGAGTCTAAGTGCTAAATACCGTATTTTTCCATGTATAAGACGCTATTTTTTCCTGCAAACACCCTGTTCAAAAAATTAGGTGCATATTATACAAGTGCAGTGTCTTATACACGAAAAAATAATGGTAACCTCTGCAGCCCAGGGCATGTCTGTGTGGGTTCTTTACATGCCGCTGCCATACCGCTTGGTGCAGGAGGATATCGCTGGCCCGAGATGCCGCCTGGATGGAGAGAAAGCCAGCCGCCTTCTATGACCCGTTTTTCACCGGCTCAGGAAGCTGCCTCAGTACAGTGATTGACGGCCGAGGGGGTGGGCAGGACTAAGCCCGCAGAGCGCCATCTGATTGGAGGAAGTCACCTCCCTTGTGTGATGGTACTGAGAAGTACCAGTACCATTATTGGGGGGCGTCTTATACAAGGGTGCGTCTTATAGATGGAAAAATACGGTATATACATTTAAGTGCTTATTGCTATTAATACTCTCACTCCCCCAAGATTCAAACAGGTCTAGAAAGGGAGCATAGCAGTGTAGAAAGAAGTATTAAACACCCTTCAAATAAGACTGAACAACAACATTGTGACATTCTTTCTAGGCTCTTCAGTACTTAGCAACGATTTAATTCAATATAAAGTCACTTGATTAATTCCTCAATTGCATCATGATTCAACTATTACATTAACTTGTCCTTTCAATTCAGAGCCAAGTACCTTCAAGACAATTTTGCAGAACTGGGCTGCAAAAATCTGGGCTTTCTAGTAGAGAGCAACGGATCTGCTGTGTATAATTTTTATTAAGGATTTTGATTACAATAAAGTAAAACTTAATACAAACTAAACTTAAAGAAACTAAACAGAAAGAAAAAAATACTAAGAATAAAAAGCGCAAGAACAAAGATGAGCATGTGATAAGGAAACAGAAATATATAGACAGCTGACTTCCAACCTTCATTACAGCAAGTCTAGACAAATTTAATAACTGTTTTAAAGTTGTTATAAGGTTACAAACAAGTATCTCTTCATCCCATGTCACATTCTTTATACATTAAGCATCAACTTTTCATTCTTGGTGTCAGGCAGAATTTCCTGAAAGCTTTTTGTAGCCAAATATCCTACATGGGAAAAATCTGGATTTAATGTAACCAAATTCTGTAGTAGGCTTTGTTTCCAAAATACAAATTACTTTACAAAAATTCTTTTCCAAAGTGCTCAACTTGCTTCCAGCTTATTAGAAATGATATTTGATATTGCATGGGAGGAAGATGGCTTGCACACTAGTTCTTTCCCTTTTTGTTCTCCTTATTAGTGTTTCATTAATGCAAACTGTCACTGAAACAATTGTATTTGGGCTTTATTAAGGAGTGTTTCCCAGCCCGTGCAGGAAAAGCAAAAGAAGAGCAAGCTAATCTTAGCTATTTTTAAAAGGACTATATTTAAAACCTCAGGGTGCTGGGATATAATTGGCCATATAAATCAGCGCAACTGTTAAAGTAAATGAAACCAACCTGATTAAAACCAAGGCAAGTTCTGCTTCCAAGTTGTAGGCAATTCATGCCCTTTTGCAACAGCTTGTTTTCTTACTTTCTAACTGCTCAAACAGCTACTTTTCATTAATGAGAATGTTCCTCTTGGAGAAAATTCTGATACAGGTAATCCTCAAGTTACGAGCGTTCACTTAGCGCTGTTCTCGGCACAAAAAGTGTTTGCGGTGCCTGTCTCCTGCTCTCGCCCCCCCAACTTCTTTCTGTCACCACCGGAACACTTTTTGCCCAGATGGAGACCTGACGGAGACTGGAAACTTGGTCTGTGTGCAAATTGGGTGCTTGGAAATGGAGCAAATCGTCCTGTTTCCAAGCGCCCCATAGGCACTCAAACACTTTTTGCCCTGACGGAGACCTGACAAAGATCTGAGGGAGACCGGAAGTTTTGTCTGCAAAAGACAAAAGAACTCATGTGATATTACGGCATCCAGAAGCTTCCATCGACTCTGCAGTCAAAGGCAACGAAACAGCGGCAGAGAGGAGACAGATCTTTGCAAGGTGAGTCTGGTGCGACACGAAGAGATGGGGAAGCATGAGGTATTTTAGTGGATTGGGGAGGTCTTGGGGGCCTGTTCCATCACTAGGCCCCCCCATGGCCTTGTCCACCCTGAGATACCTCATGTGCAAAAGCGGGGAGTGATCTCGTTCAAGGTATGAGATTCACTCCTATGAATCCTCGAGTTACGAATGGAATGGGCAGGCTCTATTACATTCGTAATTTGAGGACTACCTGTATATATTTATATACTGCATGTGTGTGTGTGTGTGTGTGTGTGTACATACACACACACACACTCCTTTCCCATTTACATTGACTTTCCATTTTACAGTATTTTAAAGCTTCTGCTTAGTTTGTGACGTTAGATTTTCTTCATCCATATTTTTCTTCTTAACATGTCTGCAAATTCCTAATCAAGGCTAATAGTTAATAAGAATAAATAGAGAGATTGCATGTAGTATTTACATCAACTGAATATGAGTTAAAACAGGAACAAAGTATAATGGCTTTCATTGGATTACATCTAATATGTACATCATATAAGACTGCAACAATAAAAATCAATAACTGTTCAGTCTTAGCACGCCTAGAGATATCCCTTCACTTGTATTTGCACTGTATCCAAGGAAGTTTAGATGCAGATAGTTACCCTCCATAGAGATATTGTAAACACAGACTGAACAAGCTAGCCCAAGGTCATGTATTAATAGCCTTATCATGGATGCAGCAGCATCTGCAGCAGGATCAATGCATATACTACAGAGACAGGCTTTCAACTGCACTGCTGCCAGTGGAATTGTGACACCTTCCCACCTCCCCCCAATCCTCTGCAGGTGCTGTTATAGGGATTGGATAGTGTGAGCAATTTAGAGAAAACATGCTCTTTTTGACTCCATTAAATTTACTGAGAAAAGGTAAAATGTTTCATTAAAATCAAAGGATACACTCATATTTCTATAGACATAAAATAAGAGATGCTCTGTTACGAACCTGGGAGGATATAAGGAAGAAACACTATAGGAAAATTCCCTGCTGGCTATCTACCATGGAGGCAATGATCCACCCTAACACATTGGATATAAGCAAAATGCCCAGATATTCGGAAATTTTAGACAAACAGGAAGCTCAAAAATAGTCAGTTACTAAAAGAACAGGGAATAACTATTGATTGGTGGCCATACTTACATACTAGATATAAGAAGGATGTGGAAGATTATGGAATTTACATGGAATTAAAACAATTAGACAAATTATTGATAGGCCCTGAAGGAAAATTAATATCCAAAATATATAACTATTTATTAGAATTCGATAGAGTAGAGGAGATAGTGAAAGAACCAATGATTGCATGGGCAAAAAACATAGGACACAATATAGACTTAGAAGATTGGGAAAGAATTTGGAATAAAAATCACAAAATAACAAAATCCGCTGCGTATCAGGAAAATCAATATAAAATGCTATATCGTTGGCACCTAGCTCCTGCAAGGTTAGCCAAAATGTAGCCAAACCAAAGCCCAAATTGTTGGAAATGTAATTATCGTCAAGGTACCTTCTTTCATGCTGCATTAACTGCGGCAAGAATTGGATTCGCGCAATATTGGAAGGAACGCAATTTACCACTAGAGGGGTTGATTATTCAGAAAATTTATGAATGTGCCGAGATGGACAAACTCACCTTAGAATTAAAAGAAAAAGATGATTCGGAATTTTATGCGGTTTGGGAAAATTGGTATATTTGGATAGACAATAGAAACAAAAATTGGAAATATACATAAGGTTATTGTGCAAATTAGGTTATTGTGGGTTAGATTGAATGTACATAGTGTATATATTGTATAGAATGTAGATCCATAGTATATAAAAATGACATAGTCTGCTGAATATGTACTGTATAAAGGAAAAAGTTAATAAAAAAATTGGAAAAAAAACCAAGGGAAAAGTATCATGGCTTAATGCTAGAAAATATTATTTATTTATAGCAATATTTACTCACTTGTATACCTGTTCAGTCTAAAAAGATATTAAGCATCATACACAAACACCAGAAACAATGCCAGTGCAGCATAGACATTTTACAGTTACAAACATTTAACATAGGTTAAGAAAACCTTAAGTTTGGTACCATAACATAATCAGGCTTGTCTCCCTGTTATAAAATGAACATTTACAGATGTCTCAGGTCTTGCCAAATGTAATCTTATTCCACTTTTCATATTCTTTAAATAGCCCCCAATCAAGAGGCATTTTTATGCTTGTGGAGCACCACCCCTGCCATAGATTTCCCCAAGTGATTTTGAAAGTGTGTTAAAGTGAATAATTTCTTTTTGAGAACTTTTGAGATTGTAGAGTATGTATTATTCCGCATTCCAGGTTATTAATTTGTCCCAGCATTCAAATATACATACATTCATGGGTATATACTTGCCTTAGGGTAAATTGTCTTACAAAAAATTCGATATGCATGACAGAAGTTTCAGAAAGTGTAGAGAAGATGGTTAAGATGATAGAATTGGTCAACAGTTAAAACATTTGTAACATCTTGCATAAACATTATAAGAACAGGACAGCAAACAATTCTGAGGTTCCTACAAACATCTATCTCCTTGTGATTTATAAAATCTGCCAGAAGATGTCACTCTTGTGACATTTCTCTTACAGTATTTTACTTTGTGCAAAAATCTATGCATCCCTGAAAGTAAAATATTAAGCAATGTGTAAAACTAACATATTAATTAAGCAACTTAAGAGTGAATTGACTGAAGCAATATAAAAGTACTCATAAAAACTGACTAATCTGCACTAATTTAACTAATCTGCATACTTAAAATACCTGTCAGCATAATTACTGACAGAAAATTTGTTAAATTTATATTCTGCTTTTTTGTTGATCCAGGTAGAAACTCCAGTGGAGTTTTAGCTATTGAAGACAATTGTATTGCGAGGTAAAGCAAACTATATATCTGACTTCTCAGCATCTTGTTACTGAGAAGCCAGAAGTAAGCTTCAAAAGCTACACTTGGATTTCAAAAAGAAATTTCCCTAGCGATTCCTAGCATTTTGCTCACTGAAGCAATTTACTATATTTTCTAATGACTTCTGCTAGCAAATGTACTAGTTCAATAATATCTGCATAGATAGGACTACTAGATCCAGGGAGCAAACTCCAGATATCATCAGATGGCAGCCAGGAGTCAGGTGTATCTGTTTTCTATCATTTAATGGTCATCTGGGTTTCTGCATCCCAGATCTAGAATCACTGTAAATTAATCCAAATAACCAAGCTTTACATTTAGAGCACTTAAAGATAAGATTTTATTTGATTGTTGGGTCTGTAATATGGCAACCCCATGTGGCAATATGCTGAACTGCATATAGTATATCACAGCTTGGTTATTACCATGCTTCTAACTGGCTCATCTGGGATGGGATGATTCAAAACAGGTGTTTGCATCTTTCTTTCCTTCATAAGGGTAAGGATGTGTCTTTATTTTTCTTAATGCCTACATCCGAATACTGCTTTGACTGATGATGAAATTATGTGCTATCATACTGCTGTTGATGCGTACCTCCATTGGGATTTAGGTTGATCTCTCTCAACTTGGTCCTTTACACAGGTCCACTTTAGATGATATTATAATAAAAAGATATGTAAACTCCTGTTTCAAATATTATTCACTACATAGGCTTGGAAGTTGAGAACTGCTTGGTTTTAAAGGTTGTTTGCCTGGTGGGGATAGTGGGGTGGCATTTATTAGGGCTCTATAAGCAGCAAGCGACTTATCCCCCTAGTTATTGATAACCTTCTGTTAACACTTTTATTTTCTTGAAGAATAAAAACAGAAAAACTAATCCTGCAAATATCATTCAAATAAAATGAACTAAATTAAATAGTAAAACAATACAAAGAGCTAAAATAAACAAATGGAATAAGGGAGGAAAAACTACAATAATTTGGAACTGACATGTCTTTCTATAGTACAAGAATGTGAGTTACAGGTTAAACCAGTTTTTAAGTGAATCCGTTTAAACAGGTTTGATAATTTATTAGGTTTTTATCCCACTTTGTATTTTTTGTCAGCTCAAGGTGATATAACGTTCCTGCCTCCTGCTTTCCCAACAACCCTGTGAGATAGAGTGATCTGCAGGAGATCTACCCAAACAGCTTTCATGTTTAAAGGAGGATGAGAAGTCAATCTCTGAATTTCTAGCCCAGGACCATAACCACTACACTGTGCTTCCAAATTTTCCTTTCTATTGATTTAGAACCAATTCAAAAACTGATGATTGCAGTTTGCATTTATAATCTTGAAGAAAACTTGCATGCCCTATCTTAAAATATTCCAATATAAAATTTATCTTGAAACAGTGTTGGTCCAGATGTGCTGCCCAATACAACTTTCTTGGTGCTTGCCTTTTTCTTCTCTTTCAAAATGTCCAAATAAAGACTCGGGGAAGGGGCTAACAGGATTTGGGCAGTGGCTATTCGTTTTTAATTTGTATTTATTATTTTATATGTCTGCCATCATCTCGCTGTCAAGCAACGCTATTTTTGTTTAAAAAGTGCTTGGAAACAAGACATAGTATATTTAGGATTTACTTTTTCCAGAAAGGGCCTTTTTCTCTGAAAATATTAAGAAAAATGGCATTGATTACATACAGATATAATGCTAAATTACAGTTCATGGTTCACATAGCCAGCTTTTTATTTCTGGATTGTCTAATATCCATAGTTGTATGAACTGTATCCATATATTAGCAATTTCTTCAGAATGTGAGGTTCCTTTACATTGCCATTCATGATTTTCACACAAATAAATATAATTTAGGAATTTAGTAAAATGAAATTGAATGTTTTGGTAAGTGGAGCAACTTAGCTATTCATTTTCTTCAAGCTCCTTTAGGCACACATAGCAAACCACAACTTACTGTTATATGCAAAACCTCATAGCTTGTAAAACCTTTTGTGGCTACAAATATGTCCTTATAGATGCATATCCCAGAATGTTGGGATAGCAATATCAATAGCACTTAGACTTATATACCAGCTCCACAGTGCTTTCTAGCATTCTCTGGGCGGTTTACAGAGTCAGTGTATTGCCCCCAACAGTCTGGCTCATTTTACTGGCCTCAGAAGGATGGAAGGCTGAGTCAACCTTGAGCTGGTCAGGATCGAACTCCTGGCAGTGGACAGAATAAGCCTGTTACTCTAACCACTATGCCACCCCAGCCCCTAGGATCAGACATGGCTTCCTTTTGTTACCCATGCAATCGTAAATAGGATTCTCCCTTTGCATCAGATATGGACTTAAAGAAGCTTATGAAGACAATTCTTAGCATTTCATTCTGAATCATTCTTTGCTGCTGGGATTTCAAGTCTAAAACCAACCCAGCCCTGATTCATTGTACATGGCAGGCTTTGTCCAAATCATTTTCTTCTGTACTTGGAAAGTATCTTATATCAAGATGGTTGGCAGGTCGTTCAGCAACCTTTTGAGATGACAGGCTAGAGATGGAAAGGGGGGATCTGGGAATAAAATCCTGACCCGAACTATCAACTTGATCATGGTTCATCTGAAACATACATAAGAAACAAGGTATTTCAGTTATGCAAGGAAAATGTAAATAAAATTTTGCGGTGAACATCAGTTCTGTATTTTAAATGAAAGTAGCAGAAAAAATAATCCTATTTGCTTGTTGATTTTTCTGTTTATGTGAATCCTGTTGCCTCTTAGATATCTCTTAGAGAGATAAGCTTCTTCAGTTCTTAAGCAGAAGTTTGGCAGATGCATACTTCCAGAGGTGAACCAATGAAGTTATTTTTTGATGTTAATATAATAGGCTATACTTGGTATCCATAAATTTGGAAAATTTGAGAAGGCAAAATTAATTGGAAAATGCCACATGTTGGAGGAGTCTTGATTTAGAGCAGGGGTAGTCAACCTTGGCTCTTTTATGACTCGTGGACTTCAATTCCCAGAATTCCTGAGCCAGCTTAGCTGGCTCAGGAATTCTGGGAGTTGAAGTCCACGAGTCATAAAAGAGCCAAGGTTGATTACCCCTGATTTAGAGCATGAATTTGCCTCCTCAGACACTGCTGATGCCATTAGCATTATTCTCAAAGTACGTACACAAATCTGTCCAACAGCTGGGTTCCATACTTGAGTCCAGAAAGATGTTTAGGATTCCATCCTTGAGAGAAATCAGAGGATATGGAACTAAAAAAAATCCATCTCTCTAACAATCTTAATGCTAGGGAATACTTTGCTTTCATTGATTTGTTTGGCAACTTTCCTATTTTTTTTTCCTAAAGATTATCAAGAAGTTTCTAATTGAGTGGGCTTTGGAGAAATGAATTGTTTAGTCTGAGTGTTGATTTCTGAGTTTGAATTTTGGTTTTATAATGAAGCTGGACCGTTGTTTTTATCTTTTTGTATATGAATTGTTGAGCATCATGTTTTCATACGCTGTCGTATTTGTTTACCCCAGTGGGATTTTACTGAATTTATTTTTAGACATTGTAAGCATCCTGAATTCATGGAAAATGGACAATACAGAAATATATGTGGGTATGAAACCAGCAAGTTAATCAATCCCACTCAGGAACCATGCATTCATAAACCTTCTGCACAGGGAGTTTCAAAATTAGCAAGCAACATGTATTGGAAAACTGCCTTCATACATATGCTGCCTAACATTACTAGCTTTTTTACTTTTTTTTAAGAACAGTTCCATTTTTCCAATTTCATATAGGATTTATAGTTTTCCTACTTAGATTTAGAATTTTTCTAATCCAGCAAGTTTAGAATTTATTCAAAATATAGTTTATTCCAGACTCGCCTCCCCTAGCTTTTAAAGTCCTATATATCTGATAGGCATCATATTGGAAGTTCATGTTTATCAAGTAGGCAGCAATTTTCTAAGCAGTTGTGAAACAGACATCTGCTTCAGGCACTCCATTTATTATTGTTTATCCTTAAAATTGATAAATGAATTATAATTTTCTGAGCATTGTGCCTTCAAGAAGGAAAAGAAGCAATACAAGAACATCCCATACATACATCACAGACCTACATGGGAAGAATATTTTTTTAAGATTCCATAATGGAGTGAGATCAGGAAAACACTATGGGAGATCTCTGCTGCCTTTATTCACTTTTTGTCTTCATCCTAAATGTTTACAGCTCGTTGATAAGTCACTCTTAGGAGCACTTGGAAATATTAACTAATATTAATATTGAATTTCTCTTATTTGACACATTCAAGCTGATGTTTAATAATGCTGGTTACCTTTTGTAGTCTGCTGCCCTCTGCTGTTGTTTTAAGATTCTCTGTCTTAACCTTCTCTGTTATTTGTGAGTTATCAATAAATGTTGGCGATTTCAAGCTAGGACTGAAAAGGCAGGAGTCCATTCTTGGCTCTAAGGATGCTTGATGAGAAATGCAAGGACGGCTGTATTCTGGAAGGATATTAAAAACACTTGAGAAAATTCCTTATACATTTAGTAGGCTTTGTAAAAAAGGAAAACAGAAGATCAGTGTCAGCAGACCATCATGCCAGTTCTGGGAGACCACAACATCCAGTGACCATGCATAATTATACGAAAGGATTTCTATCTCTAGAATTTGATTGGGGCTTGAATTTAATTTAATTTAATTTAATTCTAACTTAACTTCTGTGGACCTCCTAGAAGTTTTTAAGTGTGTGCTGGCGTGCCTATTGTCCCTGTCACATTTTGATTTTTTTGGTTTGCATTTGCAATTTTTGTTTGATGAATATAAATAAATACGTACATACATACATATATACACATACACATACATACATTTTCCACATGAGTACAAGATAACTTGAAAAAATTATCTCCTTTGGTTATCACCAAGCTGGAAACTTCCAGACCTGCCTGTGTACTGCTAGAATACAGAAGACTGCCCTAGGTATACTAAGGCTGCAGTTCTCTCCATATTTACCTGAGTAAATTCCAATGAGTTAGTGGGGCCTAACATTTCTACTATTTTACTTTTTGAATTGTAATTAACCTACATTTCCCTTCCTTACTGAGGAAAAGGGGAAACTGTATGATGTAACTACACTATGAAGTTGTGTTAAGTGATGTAAGATTCACCTACATTTCTCAATTCTCCTTTTGTCTCTGGCTGCGGCTAAATACACTAATAAATAAATAATCCACACTCAGTTTGCTAATTTACTTCTCCCTTAGGCATACCAATCCAGCCACTGTATGATCATTATCATCATAAAGCAGATGGCAAAATGGTCTGGCCCAGGGCTCAGGGAAAGAGCCAGGTTTTCAGGGGTTTGTGGAAGGTCAGAATGGTCAGGGCTATCTAAAACTATGTTCCACAGAGCTTATGCTGCAACAGAAAAGATGGCTTCCATTTTTATGGAAGAAATCCAAAGCATTCTCACTCTCCTAGATCTCACAGACTGAACAAAAACAATTGGTGTTATAAGAAACTTGGCTCTTTGTAGAGAGCAAGGAAGATGATCTTGATGGAGATATGTAAGATTCATCACTAAAGTGACCAGGAGTGAACCGTATTTTAATTCCACAACAGAGAGAAATTATGCAGAAGCTCAGACAGACAGTTCCCTAATTTACATGGGTACATGAAGGGAGAGGAGGTAACAGCATTACAGTCACTTTCAATAAAAAGAATTGTAGCCTTCCTGGGGACCTGGGTTTCCTGGTTTGGTCTATCTCAGTGATGGCGAACCTTTTAGAGACCGAGTGCCCCAAAACCGGCCCCTCCCCGCCCGCCCCTGCTCCGCCCCCCATCCCTGCCCACTCCGCCACCACCTGCATGGCCATCCACCGCCTCTATGGCCTGCCGCAGATCACCCCGGCAGCCCAGCAGTGCTATGGTAGCCACGCCTTCCACCTGCGCCCTGCAGCATCAATTGCACGTGACACGGTGCAAGGGCGGAGTCATGTCCCTGCTGCCTCGCTTCCATGTCCTTGGCTGCACTGCTCCGTGCGAGCCATGTTCGAGGGTGACTCCTGGGGGGCTGCTGGTGAGGAGGGGGCCATGGGGGGAGGCGGGGCTGGTGCGATAGCGCGCGTGCCCACAGAGAGGGCTCTGAGTGCCGCCTCTGGCACCCGTGCCATAGGTTCGCCACCACTGGTCTATCTGATGGGCCTGACAGCATGTATCATGAAGGGCTCTTCAATGATAAGCAGCACTTTCCAATTGCTTGATGAAGTACTAATCGCTCAGAGTGCTGTAAAGCACTATGAAGTGGTATATAAGTCTAAGTGCTACTCCCCTTCATCTGTGCTGCATCTTCCCACTATTTACATTAATTAAAAAAGGGAGAAAAAAGTAGTAACATTCTAAACTATTCATAATTACAGAAGATAACTATTAAGAATACTTAAGTTTTTCAAAGTGAATTCTCACCATTGATTCTGTTTTCTTCACATCTTTCTCCCTTCTTCATGCTCTTAGGCATATCTGCTCTTTCCGTAAGAAGCCCGTTGATTTCCACTGGGTTTTGAAAACTTCTGAGAGAGGAACTGGTGTCATTTGATAACCGCTTGAGACAAGTGTTTAAAAGTGAGACCTGTGTCCTTAGCATCTCGTTTTCTTCTTCTAATTTATCATGCTTAATTAACAGTGCACAATATTTTTCCAAGTTGTGATTTGCCTCTTTGGTTTTCTCCTCAACTGATTCTTTCAGTTCTTCTAGCTCCAACCCGATTTCTTCTGCACCAACATCCACCGGAAAACCTATGCAAAACAAGAGGGGTCATTACTAGGAATTACTAAATTTACTAAAATAAATCTCGCACTCTTATATATGGGTTTTTAGAACGGTTGTTCAAATAGGACATGGAGGACAGCAAAAATGTATCCATGCATTTACATATGTCCTTTCCCTGTTCATTCCCAAAGAGGTGTGAGAAGGCCTTCCCTTTGGTTACCACCATGTAGATGAGAAAACAAGTACTTTAGCAGAGACAGGAATAAAAGATACTTTGAAGAGATATTTATAGATAAAAGCTGCGCTGGCTCTATATAATCCATTTAAATCCCTCCACAACAAACATTTTTTCTTTGCATTCTATTGACACCTGTAGCTACTGATGGAAAAAGTCTGGTTTTTTTTTCAAAACATGCTACGTACGTGGAGCAATCATCTTCATCTGAGTTTCAAGTTCACAAATTTGCTTCTCCATTGCTGCTTTTTCCTGCTTTAGCATTTTATAGGCGTTCAAACACAATTGAATTGAATGACAGAAAGAATCATATTCTTCTTTGAGTTGAAGAATTTGATTTAGGCTGTTTGCCTGCATAATTAAAACAACATATATGTATTTATTGCAATAGAAACTTATAATAATTATATAATTAAAACAAAGTGCATTGGATATTTATTCAGTTCTGAATCCAGTTGTTTCTAATATGTCTTCTTCTGATTAAAGCTTAGTGGTCTTTGAACTTAAATTATCTCAAGCATTACCTGTTTCTATCCCGGCCAGCTGATTTTCCATTTGATTTTAACTGCCAGCCCCTTCATTACATTTGCAATTTCATCTCAGATGCAGGGCTTTCTCTGGTGACAGCAAGAGGTTTTTTGAAACACCCTCCAAAAAGCAAGCCAAATGCTTACTTTGTTTTCTTTTTTACACTGAGCGAAAATGTTTTTATTTTTCTCAAGGTTTTACTTTGTATATTCATCTTGTAATTATAATCTATTACCTTTAATCACATAAGGTAAATATCATTATCATTATCTAGGTTTATAAGGCTGCCATTTCAAAACAACTTAAGGTGGTGTACAAAACTAAAAAATCATAAGAACCAAAACACAAACACGTAAGATAAGCACAAGATAATTATATCTTCTAGAAATAATTTGGATTCTATTTTCAGAATTTCAAGCCACCATTGCTCATCCAATTCATGCTGAGAGCATCAGAATGAGAAACATTGCTGTATAACAAGTGGGCCTTACATCGACAGGTGCTGCAATTTTTGGCATAGTTACCTAGAATCAAGCCCCAATGAACACAGCAAGAACTGTGTTTCTAAACTGTGTTTAGTAACTGTTACAGAATTTCCCTCAGTACAGAGATCCTATTTTATACAGATGCTTTTACTCTCCAGGATATTCTACCCATGTTGTATACAAATTGTACAATACCTTTTCAAAGATGGCTTTTTCACATGGTGTGACTTCTAGATTTTCTTTGATAGGTTTGAAAGACACCTGTAGGTCATTTTGGATAGCTTGCAAAGGTTCATTTTTGAGCAACGGCTCGGAAACATTTTCATTCAGTGTTTGCTTGAAGCTTTGTAATTCCTGGATGAAAGCTCTCATCAACTGCTCTACAGTAGAGCTACTGGATTGTGCTTCTTCCAGATAACCTACCAACTGCATATTGTCATGTTTGAGAGAAGTAATTTCACAAATGAGATCCTGTTCTTTTGACTTGAAAGTTTCTTTCTCACTATAAAGGAGTTTAATTTCTTCACAGAGCTTTTTTAGCTGAGATTCCATCAATCTTAATGAATTTTCACATTCACCTCTAATTTGCACCTTCTCTTTTTCATTATCTTTCAGTTGATTTATTAATGTAGAATTAGTAACTTCTAAACTAGTTACTTTGTCTTGTTTTTCTTTCAAGTCTTTCTCTAGAGTCTCTTTCTCTGACTTAAAGACTTCGGCTTCCCCTTCTAAATGTTGTTGGCTCACACACATCCTTTCTATGTCGGTCTTTATTATTTCAGTCTCTGCTTTAGCTGTCTCCATTCTAAGAATTGCATCTTCCAAATTCTCCTCTGACATATATAATTCTCTTTCCAGATACTCAATTTTGTCTGTGAAAGCATCAGCTTTTCTATTACTTTCTTTCAACTTTTCAGCCAGATAATGCCTGCTCCTTTCATCAGATTCTATTTTTATTTTCAGCTTTTCAATGCCCTGTCGCAACTGATCTGCTTCTACCTGTGCAGAATTTAGCCGTGCTGCAAGTTCACCTTTTTCTGCTAGTGATCCTTCCAAGGACTTGGAAATCTTGGCATTTTTGGCTTCGGATATGCTTAGCTTGCTGTGTAAAATTTCATATTCTCTAAGGCTCACTTCTCTTGCGTCAGTCAGATATTTGATTTGAATTTCTGCTGCCTCTTTTTCCAACATGAGATCCCTCATAACTCTGTCCAGATTCTGGAACTGTACCACATAGCACACATTTTCAACTGATAATTGATCCTTTGCGGCCTTAACAGCTGGAAGGAATTTTGCTTGGGTTTTCCCTTCTGCTTCCAATACTTTGATAAATTCAATAGAATCCAATTGATCTGAGTCAAGCTCTTTTATATTCTTCTCCATTTTGTTGCACAGCTGATCCAATACTTCTTTATCCCTTAGCAAAGTAGTCTGATTGGATTGGTTTCTCTCTGCAGTGATAATCTTTAGCTGCTCATGAAGGCCAAAAATATTTTTTATCTTGATTTGTTTTTCTTGCTCCAACCGCTTGCTTTTTGATAGAAGCTTTTCAGTATCTGTCTCCATGGCCAAGGTATAAGTTTCACAATTTGTTTTCTCAGATTTTATCCTGCTCAGTTCAGTTTCAGCTTCAAAAAGCTTCTGGGTATTGTCTGCTTTGATCATTTGTAATTCTTCTAAAGTATATGTTGCATCAGGCAATCTGCTTTTGTACATTCCCCATTCCGATTTTACCTTATTAAGTTCTAGCTCACGAGTCATAAAGTTAAAAGATAATTGCTGTGTACCAAAAGGTACTGTTTGGAGCACCTCATTCAAGTCTTCCTTTTCTTGTTCAAGAACCACAGCTCTTTTGTTACATTCCGCAAACGCAACCTCCTCTTCAGTCAACTCTGTATTCTTTGAATTCAAATCTGAATGCAGATACTGAACTTCCATGTTAATTATTTTGTTGCTTTCTTCTACATCATGGGAAAGCTTAGAATTGTTATTACCAGCTTTCTTTATTGATAGCCAAAGGATTTCAGTGGCCTTCTGGTTTTCCATAGAGTTTCCCAACATGTGTGTGCTGATATTTGAAGGAAAAAAGGATGACTCTAGAGGACATCTTGAAGAATATATGGATCGGTCATTTGCTTTATTGAGATGTGGAAAGTATTTTTCTGTAGATGTTATATTTGCTACGTATGCAGAACTTTTTTGTCTTCTGTTTGCTTCATAGATTTTTACTGCTTGATCATTTATAGCTTTAAGTCCAAGGCTTTCCCGAAGAAAGCTACCCATTTTCAAATAGCATAAGGGGTTAGGCGGTTGATTAGCAGATATTGGCTAAAGTGGAATAAAAAAAAGTTATTTTCATTAAATGAAAGTTAGTTGATAATTAACAAACTATTACATTTATGCCAACCTTGGGAATGTCTTCCCCATATCTTCATCATCATCTACCCATCAGTCACTCATACCCTAGTCAACTTGTGATCTGACTACTTCAACATGCTTTATATTGAGACTGTCCTTGAAGATCAGAAGCTTCAACAGTTCACCCTGCAGCAGATCAATCAGTGATGGGCATGCTTTGGTATTTTCATGAGGCTCCCCAGCTTTGTGAGATGCACTGGTTACCAGTTTGCTTCCAGGCATGATTCAAGGTGCTGGTTATGGCTTATAAAGCCCAACATGGTATAGGGCCTAGTTACTTGAGGGATTGTCTATCTTCCATAACATCTGCCTGGGAATATCCTAGAAAACCAGGAGCATGACTTTTCCATATTAATACCTGCCCTCTAGAATGAGCTTTCCTCTGAGTTTTAAATAGCCCCCCCCCAGTGATATTTCAAAGGACCCTGAAGTAGTAGTTCAGTCATTGTACAGGCCTTTGGTGATGGAAAGTGAGACCCCTTACTTCATTCCATCCAATCTGTTATTCTTGTCACTTTTTTACACCTTTCATTGTAATTTCTTTGATTGTTGGGCGTCACTCAAAGTTGTTGGGAGTTGGGAGGCATACAAATTTAATAAACTGCTATTAATATGGTCAGTTATACATACAACCAAATGTTTACACTGGATTTGGCACTTTTATCCACCTATCAGGTCTTTCCCAAGGACCTGAGATAGGCAAATGACAACATCTGCCTATCCAAGGTCCTTGGGAAGGACTTGATGGGTTGATAAAAATGTCAAATCCAGTCTGAACATCTGGTTGGCTATGCAATGAACCATATTAAAGCAGAAATGAGAAACATTTTCCTACCCTGAGAAATAATTTCTCAGGCCCAGTGTTGGTGGCATCACCTTTTTATTTCTGACCCTCTTTCTAGCAGGATTATTACTTTGTCTGCAATTTAAATAGAACTTTGGGGTGGGGAGGAAAGAGGGGAAATATTGAAATTAGTTTGTTATACATGGGCATTTTCCATGTACTTCCCATGTTCTTCAGTGCTATTAATCTCTCTCAAGGTTTGGTTTAATGGTTTTAGTGCTATCTCTACAAACATGTCATTATTTTATTTTGTTCAAATGCTTTGTTTTTAATTATTGTATGTTTATATTACATTTTATTGAATTCAATTCATGAAGATACAGAGTACAACACTGTAGAAATAAATATAGTTAAATATTTAAATTGGTAGAAAAACATAACGAAGCAAAATAATTGGGTTTTTCCCTTAACAGAATTGTTATCACAATGGCATGTACCAAGACATGAAGAAAATATTTGCTGTTCTAATACTGTTGTTCCTATTAACTGCTTAGGCATCTTGATTTTCCTTCTGAATAAGCACTGTGGTGCTTCCAAAGTGTATATTCTATTCTCTGTAACTCACATTAACTACTAAAGTAGGCTCACTTTGTGAGCACATGTAAATATGTGTAATTTTATAAAGACAGAATGGGATTAAAATTATGCATTATGGCAGCTTTCTTCAATCTACTGTTCTACAAGTGTTGCTAGGACTATATGAACCTACACCACAAGAACTAATATTTATTAACTAGGAAGAGTAACAAAAATGGCTTATTTTTTTTAAATGGTTGGAATCTCAGAAACATTTAATTTAATTGGTGCAAACTCAAATTAGTAAGTTAGCTATTCTTTTAGAATTGAGATATAAAAACAAATATTCAACTACTTCTGATCACAAGGCATCAGTTTTCAATGCTGTTGAAAACTCTGTCTTCAAAGCAAAGCAAAGTGTAATTAATTCCATGTTTGTGTTTTGGGAAAGGCCTACGTTAAGGCTTTCTAAGTTCTTGACCAGCATCCTCTCAGTCATCAAGCAAACTAACCCCTATTGTCCCACAAAAGAAGGAAAGTCAGGACAGGGACATTTCCTTGAATATGCCTAAAGAAATTCAGTCAAATTAGGCAAACTTACTTGGCCAGCATCAGCACAAATTATTGGATGAGAACTTAAATCAAGGTCTTGTAGTTCTCCTTGTTTATGAGAGAACAGCTTAGGAAGTTTCTTCTCAGCTGGAAGTTCAGAAACCACTTGCAGGATCACTTTATGAACTTTTTGTTGCCAGTGGTCATTGCCAGATATACTGCTCTTTCGTAGACCATCTACTTCCTTCTTTGCAGAAAGGAGCAGCTCTTGAATCTTCTCTATTTCCTTACTTTCCAGAATCTTATGAGATCTAAATGATTCTTTAAGCATCTTAAAGGAGTATTCACAATATTCACATTGAAAATGTTTGGACATAGCCATTGGTTTAGTGAGAAAGGCCCAGGCATCATCGTTATATACCTCATCAGCAATATTAAATTGTTCAAAAGTATCTTCCAGATCAATTTGTCGTCCCACTTCATTTGATGACACACCATTTTCCAAATCAGACTCCATAAACATTCGTTTTGTATGGGGGAAGACTTCACGATCATACAGAGTTTCCATACACAATTTTCCATTTGCTTTAAATTCTTTATTGACTGAGCTTTGCGTCATCTGTACTGGAAAAGAAACTAGCTCGGCTTTGCTGAGTATTGGCAATGCAATAGTTTTATCTTTAAGCATGTCATTGCAGGATTCCAACTCTGACAATTCAAAGGCCACATTCAGGTTTTGAATATATAAAATTTCATATTCGTTTTTCAAAGAAAAGATCTTTTCCTTGATTTCATTCAGCTGTGTTTTGATTTCTTTGTTAATTAATTTCAAATATTCGTAATCAAATTGCATATAACCCTCTGGAGTTATTAAGGGGACTTCCTTCATATCAGATTGTGCTTCCATTTTACTCTTATCTCTTAATTTATCAGAAACAGAAATGGTCTCTACTTTCAGCCTATCCATTTTTTCTATTAATTCTTTTCTCATAATATCTGTGTTTATGATGCATTCCAACTGTGAGTCTTTCAGCTGTGATGCTAATGTTGAGTCTTCTTTCTGCAGGTGTTCACACATTTTCTCCAACTCATTTAGCTTGCTCATTGTCATGTGTAGGGAGGATACTAATTGGAGATAATCATTTTGGCTGGGCATCAGATCATGAGGAACTGATGAACACTTGGCATCTTTCTGTAGGTTAAAATTGTCCTTGATAACAGCACTGAAACACATTGGTGATTGGTCGTCTTCACTGATCTCTGTTATCTTTGAGGCTGAATTTTGCAAATCTTTAAGTGCTTGTAATTTATGCAGCAACTTCTCTTTTTCCATTTCACTTTCTTCCATTTTTATCTCCCTAGTTCTCAATATCATCTCCAAGTCCTTTATCTGATCAGCATAATTTTCTAAAGAAATTTCTCTGTCCTCAAGGTCCATTTGAAGCAGTTCAAGCTTCACTTGATACTTCTTAACTTCATTCTCTCTTTCTTCTACAAATACCCTCAGCTGTTCTAATGCTGGTTCGTTTAAAACAAAGTCAAGTGCTGCATGTTCACTTACTTTCATTTCTGAGATCAGTGTTTGCAGCAAAATATTTACAGAAGAGCGCCTATTATTTTCTCCTGTTCTCTCCTCTCTTAAACTATTAGTTTCTTCAGATACTGAGTGGTTTTTTTCAAGTTGCCATAGCAAAGTATTCTTTTTCTCCTCCAAGGACATTGGCCTAGTCTGCAACTGCTCATATTTGTTCGTAAGTGATTTCTCTTGGGTATCAGATATGGCTTTTTGTACCTTCAAATGGCAAGTCTGATTCCTTATACTTCCTAAATAATCTTCCTTTGTACTTTTCCTTTCTACTTCTTCATCAGCTTCTGGCAGTAACAAGCTCTCTTCTTGCTTTCCTCGTGACAGCTCCAAAAGGCTTTCCCTCCGTTCTCTGAAACTTTTGGAAATTTCTTGCTCCATGTTTAAGACTTTTTCTTCCAAAATATTGACAGTATTTTCAAACATGGAATTTTCATTCAGAAGTCCTTCAGTTTCACCTTGTTCTGAGGATATTTCGGTAGATACATTTGTTTCCTTTAAGCCCATGACTTTTAGGTGCTGGATCAAATCCTTAAGCAGTACATTGCTCTCTTTCAAATCCCGAATCTCTGTTTGTTGCCTATTTGATTCCTCGATCAACTTTTGTAGATTCTCGTTTTTTCCTTCAAGAGCTGCTAATGCTTTGGAAAGTAGGCCTTCCTTTTGGAAAACTGTTTCTTGTAATTCACTGATCTGCTGCTCCATCTCCTGAATGAAGATCTGTTGCTTTGGGTCTTCTTTTTCAGCTAATCTTTCCATTTCATCTCTTGTTTGGACCAGTTCTTCAACCTGTTTCTGAAGGAATGCATTTAACTGCACATAAGAAGCTAAGGATGTTTCAAGTGAGACAATACATTTCTCCTTTTTTAACCCTTCATTTGCTTCAGAGTCGAGCCTTTTCTGCAAGATGTCCATTTCTCTAGTGAACTCAGATAATTTCAGTGAATTGTTTTCTCTCTCTTTCTGCAGTTTTTCCTCAGACATTGCTGTTCTTTGCTGGAGGTCACTATAGGCTTTTCTTTGTGCCTCTAGTTCAGTTGTTTTATCTTTTACCACCTGCTCAAAAATGTTCAGCTGTTCACTAAATTGTTCATGTTCATCTTTGAGAGCAATTTCCTTCTCCTGACGTTTAAGTTGCTCAGCTTTTAAAGCACTTTCCAAACTGTGTATTTTGCTCATTACTTCTTCTTTTTCTAAATCTAGTTCATTCAAGAGTTGTTTGCTTTTCTTGTTCCACTGAGAAAGAATCATAATCTCTTTTTTAAGGTCTTTACATTCTAAAGTAGTTTTCTGCAGAGTTTCCGTGTTTTCCAGTTTCTTATTGAGCTCTTCAATTACATTTTCTTTGTCCTTGAGAATTTGCTGGAGAGAATTGTGTTCATGTTCAACATCAGAAACAGCAAGGCTCATTTTTTCTAAACTGACAGAATTATCTTGCTTGTTCAGTTTTTCTTCAAGCAATTTGAATTCTTTTTTAAGTGAGCAATTTTTATCTGCAATGAGAGTCATTAAAAAAATGTAAAATATGAAATGCTTAGTATACAAAGATTAAAATATAAACTGACAAAATACAGGTTCCAGTTCTGTCTATGAAGCCTTAACACTCCACAAATAAAATCTGTACTCTTGTGATAACTACTCCTATCTTTATGCTCCCAGGAAATATTAGACTACAGATTGCCATTGCATCTAAAAACAGGCAACTTGCATTAGAAAAATAAAGGTTTATAGACTTCATCTGAATATAGCATTGAACTGTTGATTGATAGTTATTAAATCTTACCCAGGAGAATAGGGACTAAGTGCTTATGTCTTGAGATTTTCTACATTTATGTTTGAAATATCAAAAGTATAACATCTAAGCAATTTGTTGAATATTCCAGTTATCTTTACAATGAAGCCATGATAATGAACTAGATTCTGAGGTCAAAACAATTTATGTCAAGATATACAAGATGCTTTCTCTTTATAAGGGTACTCTTCTATTATCCACTTTGACCTTCCATCAACATTTTTTAACATTCCCCTCTATAGGGGAAATGAAGGGGGAGGGGTAACATCTCCAAGTAGTTTTTTCTATTGCAGTCCCCATGATATGAGATTGGTACCTTGTTGGCCTATTGGAGATTATTAAAGATGAACATTGTTCTAGGTCTTTGGGGAATAATGGTAACATTACATTTACTACCTTATGTTTGTGTTTTTATCAGCTTTTATTGTTCTATTGTTTTTAAGTTGTAACCTGCTGGGAGCCATTTTGTAGAATCTGGCAGTTCATAACACAATTTAAAAAGTATCATGTTATGCCTAGCAGTTATATAGAAATATGCAAATTATATAAGCAATCACACATTTATGAAATGTGGATAGAACTAATTTCTTTTGTCTAGAAGAAAGAGTTCAAATAATTTTCTTTAGATAAGTTTTGGAACTGCAAGGCAAAATGACATGATTGATACATAATTAAAGAAGGGAGAATAATTATTTCATAAATCTGATATCAATTGTGAACTCTTGGCTTTTTGACTAGCAGGTAAGGTTTCCATTGCAGGACATAATGCAAATTCAATTTCTGCTTTAAAAAAAACACAAAAACACAGTGGCACACCATAGCATTCAAATGAGATTTTACCAAGTGTACATCACACACCAGGATGTTGCATTGAAATAAGGTCTATTATTAAGCACAATAGAAACCCCCTGGCTTACTTTTCAGGTCTTCAGCAAAATGCTGACTCTGCTGTAGGGATAGTTTAGTGCTACAGAGTCCTTCTTTTAGTTGAGAAATTTCTTGCAGTTGTTCAGCAGACTGGCAGCTGAGAAAATTATTTTGCTTCTTAATTTCCTATGAAATTGGAAAAGGTAGTAACTGATGAATAAAAAAAGAGAAAGATTTTCTTGCAAAGGAAACGACCTGCAATCCCAACCCAAATTTTATCTTTTATCAGATGTCAAATTCCAGTAGCCAAGTGTCCTATACTTTCAGTCTATTGTGTCCGCTCCGAGCAACTGCCAAGTGCAGCTGTTAACGAAGGAAACCTCTAGCCCAGGGGTAGTCAACCTTGGCCCTTTTATGACTCGTGGACTTCAACTCCCAGAATTCCTGAGCCAGCACAGCTGGCTCAGGAATTCTGGGAGTTGAAGTCCACGAGTCATAAAAGAGCCAAGGTTGACTACCCCTGCTCTAGCCTATTATAAATTGTGCCATGGTGAGGTTTCCACAGGGTTAAAAAAAAAATACCGGAGAGTCACAATCCAACTGCATCTCTTTTAGAGCTTAAAAAGAAAAGATAAATTAGACTACAGCCAAAGGTCTTGGAGTAGAACCAGCATCTAAGACAAGGTTCAATATCAGGGATAGCTTAGAGGCCAGCCTTTTGATACTCAGTTACCTTGAGAATTCCTAAATCAAATGCCAGGCATCTTTTCCATTACAGAGGCTGGAAAGCATGACTTTTTGGCTGGTTTGTTTTTGCATCCTTTTTTTTATTGCTAACAGAGAATGTGAAAGATTTGGGGGTCACTTTGCTGTCAACTTCAAAACATTTTTTTTTAAAAGCCGATTGGTCTATTCTTTATAACCCTATCCTCTTGGGAATAAAATAAAGAATCTTTCCAAAAGAAAATGGCACATACATTCGTGCACCACCCACTCCTGAGCTGCTAAGATAACAGATGGCATTGGCAGAGCTTTGTTGGTCTCGAGCCCTCAATTATCCATTGAGTTGCTACCAGCAGATGGGCACCAAGGCACCCAAGCCAAGTGTAGGGGAAGGGGCCACCAGGATGGGCAGCATAAGCTGGAAATTTGCTGGCAAAGCAGGTTTGTATTTCCAGCTATTGAAGCAAATCAGACTCAGAGTAAGGCTGGACTTCTTGGTGATTCTGTTGATCAATCTTTGCCTGGGTTTTCTCTAACAAACAAAATAGTTAGAAAATCAGGGGATTGTGCCAATGTTCTCTCCAGAGGCCCACCTTTCAAAATATTTGAAAAATTTTTGACATACAAATCCATTATGCTACTTCCACTTAGGGTAAGCAATATTATACGGACAGTAGAAAAGTAACAAAGAAGCCAAAGATAATCAAGAAGTGAGATAAGGGGGAGGGAGGGGGAGGCAGATAAATGGCTAAAATTAGCTTATATCATCCACCTTCCCTTTTCATAGTTTTCTATCTTTACAAAATATACTTTATTATTATTATTATTATTATTATTATTATTATTATTATTATTATTATTATTTATTGAATTTATATACCGCCCTATCTCCCTTACGGGACTCAGGGCGGTGAACAGGCGATAATAAAAACCACGATAAATATACACAAATTTCTGTTCTAAAATCAAATTAAATAACAGGCCTGCTCTAAAAATACCCCATGCAAAACCCCCACTAAAAATACCCCATGCAAAACCCCCACTAAAACATAATCAAACTACGCCAGGCCGGCCGCACGGAATAGATATTACATATAGATATACTTGTGGATATTACATATACACTTCACTTCATACATTGCCTCTTGATCTTTAACAGTTTTGAGAGTAAGCAAGTTCTTGACATGATAGTTATTTTTTAAAAAAACTCCCTTAAAATACAGTGGTACCTCGGTACCCAACTGCTTCAAAACTCATAGTATTTGGTACTTGATGCATTTTGACAAGAAAATGTTGTCCCAGTACTAGTTGTTTGTTTGGTACTCGATGCATTATGATAGGAAAAGGGGGAGGGCCAGCCAAGAATGGACAGGAAGTTGGCCATGCAGGAAAAGTTGCTGCAAAAGAAAGAAGAGGACAGCCATAGAGGATAGAGAGGAAGTTGGTCATGCTGGGAAGGTCACTAACATAGGAAAAGGGTCAGAAAGGAAGTTCCTTCCGGCTGAAACAAAGGGTCACGTGGCAAGTCACATGCCTTGTTTGGCACTCGTCATTTTTAGTACTCCTTGAGCCTCCCAGATCAAATCATGACGAGTACTGAAGTACCACTGTATGATCAAAGTCAAGGAGTTTAGGTAGATGGAACGTGTAATGGGATTTGCAACTTGTAATAGTTACCATTAAATACTTCCAGAATATAAATATGGCCAGGGCTTTTTTTCTCATAGAATGCCCAGAACGGAGTTCCGGCACCTTTTTTGGATGGAACCTTGTAGGGTAGGCAAGTTGGGTTGTATGACATGTGTGAGTTCCAGCACCTTTTTTTTTATATATAGAAAAAAAGCACTGAATATGGCTAATTAAGTTTGCAGGATTTTAAAAAAATCGATACAAGTCCTTTAGCACTGGACTATATGCAAAGAAGCAACAAGGCACTATACTCTCCTCAAACTTTCCCATTTATCTTGCATGTGTCATCAGCAAGCATATGATTGCTGTGGACCCACCTTTTCCAATCTGCTGTGATTCAGATGTACTAGACTACAACACCTATTTCTCCAGGCAGCAAGGATTTGTAATCTAACATATGTGGAGGGCATAGAGTCATAGACAGCTCTTTGAAACTCTTGCCATTGGATGTATCTACAAATGTACTCTACTACAATGAGATTGCATCATTTTCCATCAGCTTAAACTAGAATTCCCTAACTGTCTTGGTTCACGTTATTCTTAGTGTCTCAATAATACTTCCATGGTGCCCTAGGCCAAAGACTGCCCAAAACACAATTTCCTAAATGGATGTCACAACAATCTAAGCTATCTTGCAGTGCCCCTGTGAATTTGCTGTAGTGCTCTACGGGTGTCATAGGGCACATTTTGGAAACTGTGGGCTTGAACAATTGAGATCTAGGAAATGTCAATCTATCTGAAAGACGATGTTGAACGTCCCAAAAGGTTCTACTGCATTTTGGTACGGCTTGAACAGTCACTGTAATTTTCAGACCAAAAACAAACAAAGATATTGGCATGTTGATCAACACTGAAAAAAGGAATAAGATACAGAGAGATCCCAGTATCAAAAATTTTGCTAATATATTTATTGCTTAGTTCTCAAATACATATCATTCTTTGACAGTTCATTATCCATCCCTTCCAGATTGATAGCTTTATTAATATCAACTTTTCTACAATATATTAGTGTCAACACCTTTAGGGATCTGTCATCTTTAACTGTTTTTTAAAGCCATACCAGGATGCCCTGTGCTATCCTTGTAGGAAACTTTGTTTAAACGGAGCCTTTATCTCAAATTTCTTTATTTAACTGATTTCTACTACATTTTTTGTCAAAATGCTCAAGAATTGTTTTAAAAACATCAGGAGGACATGAAACTTGCTATCTAAGAATACACTGATGCTTGTATGTTACATCTTGTTTCATCTCTGCCCTGGTGTATAATTACTATTACAATTTTAATTTACCTCATAGTTTTCTTTTAATTCTTTTTCCTTCAACTGCATTGTTTGCAGAGCCTGTTCAAGTTGACTCAATTTCTGTGCATAGTCCTTGGCATTTTTTTCAAACTGCTGTTTTGTTGTGAGAATCTAAAAATAAAAGATGGAAAGCTTTAATTTATCGAACAGTAAATAGTAGAGAATTATTCTTGCTAAAAACAGAAACCCATAGAAAAAGTCCATTTTTAAAAAAAATATTAGAAAAATCCAGCTTTCTAGAAACATGAATCTTTCACCATCAAGTGTCTGTGTTGTCCAAGATATTATACAGGTACTCCTTGACTTAGAAGCACAATTGGAACCAGAAACTTCATCACTGAGCGAAGCAGCCATTAAACAAGACATGTCACTGCCCACAAGATAGCTTCACTCAGCAAGTGCAATCCTCACACTCCAGATTATGACTGTTAAGCAATCATACACATGTTTTAACTGGACAGAGTCCAGGATGCCTCAAGGGGATGATGAAGATTCTGGAAGGCTCCATCAGGAGCTGAAAATCTTCCTTGCTAAAATCCAGACAGAAGTTTTAGTCCCTGAGGAGAAAGATACTAGTGCGTGGCCTTTGCTGGACCTTGCAGAGCCTGCCCCCACCCCCACTCTTGAGGCACCCTACTCCTGAAACAGCTGCCTGCCAAAGGAATTCAGTTCCCCTCTGAGGATAGAAGGGTGCAGGAATGGAGCCAAAAGCTTTGGGCTTCAGGATTTCAGCTCTGTTTCTGCAACTTGCTGAAGGAATTCAACTACTCTCAGGAGGCAGCTCTTTTAGCCAACCCTTAGGCAGGTAGCAGCAGCTTGCAACCTTCATTGTCAGCTTCCCATTGAGTGTCTTGGGAAGTCGGCAAAGAAGATTGCAAATGATCTTGGGGCACTTGGCAAATGGTTGTAAGTGCAAAATAGTGTTATGACCCAGGCGGTCAATGCAAGGTAGGCCTCTAAAGAGTTCTTTATTTCTCTTAAATAAAGTTCTAGCCAATGGTCCTTCAACAACCCAAAAGGCTCCACCTCGCAGCCACCCTCAGCCCCTATAGTACCAAGGAAGTCCATAAAGTAGGAGCACACTCATAGGGCAAGATCCAGGGTTCCAAATCCAGTCCACCGGGCAGGATCCAGGCACAAGACCAGGCAGTCCTCAGGATAAGAAACAAATCCCAGAAAAGAAGCAGTTCCAAAGCCCCTGTGAAGCAAAGGCCAAATGTAGCCACCAGAGAAGGGCGAGGTCCAAAACAAAATGCGAAGAGCAATCTTCAAAGCAAGACAAGGCAAACAGCAACAGGCACGAGTAAAAGCCAGGGGAGTGTAAACCAAAGCAAACAATTGTTCCTGGCAGAGACTAACTCCCCATGGCTTCTCCTTAAGTTACTCCCCTCCAGGTGTTCCTTGTGAGGAGGGGTGGGGCAACCTCCTCCTGAGCAGCCTTGCAGCCCTTCTCTGGGCTTGTCTACGCTCCACTCTCCTTGCCCTTGGATTGAGTGGAGCAGGCAGGAGATTAGCTGCCTATCAGTACCACTGCTGGTCATTAGCCAATCCTCCCCTGTGGTCTGGGCAGGCAGGCAGGCAGCTCTCCGTCTAGTCGACCACCTCCCCTAATGCCTGAGGGGCCTGGGACAGCATCGTCCTCAGCCCCTGGCGTGCCTTCCCTGTCAGATGGTCCCAGCTCCAACTCTTTCTCTTCCTCCTCTGAACTAGCCTCTGAGGGGCCCATGACAAAGAGTTGCCAAGCGCCTAGATTGAAATCAAGGGACTTCAGTGGCAATGGAGGTGCTACATTTTGCAAGGTCATCATAATTCTGGTGTTGTTAAATGACCAGTCAAGGACTACCTGTAACTGTACCTGGATCACATCTGAAAATATAGATAGTAGAGAAACTGTGCAAGAATGAGAATTTTGGGGCTGAGATTCATACATTTGTCAGCCCAGATTCACTACTGGTTCAAAATTTGGAAATCATGGAACCGCCAGAGTCACATCAAAAAAGCTATTTCTGTCCTGAAAAAATTGACAACTCTAGATTCTTCAAAAATTGATTTGTAGCTATGCTTTATTGCTGAAGTCATGGATATGCTCCTACATAAAATGTTATATTTATTACAAATTAGTAAGATCTTATATGCACTATGCTTCCTTTTCTTTCAGTCATTTGAGCAAGGTTTCAAAATATTTCAGTGCTCACAGTTAAGGAAAAAAATTGCAAAACAATTCTAGTACTAGAAGAAAGAAAATGAAAAACAGTTCTTCTATCCAAAAACATTTTTCATTACATTTAAGGCAATATCTAAACTATCTAAACTACTAGACTAAACTATCCATCTTGTCCCTGATAGCCACCAAAAATGTCTGCACGTTTGACATCACATTCTAGTAAAAATAAAATAGATGTTTTCCAACATATATTGGTTTTTTAAAATTTTTTATTGAGTAAACATTTAAAAACAGGTTGAACACAGTGTGGCTTTTCTGGCTGTTATTTTGCCATACATACTATACCATATACCATATATCTCCCTATTCATTGATCTTTTATACCATTTACATATTACATTTTATACTATTTACATATTTACATACATATTTATGTCTATTTACAACATAACTTCCATTACCATTCTTATTTCATATTCTTTCTGATCTCTATCTTACGCTCACTTTGAGGTTGAAAATCTACACTTTCTCTCTTCTAGACTGTCAACAAATATATGGATTGTGCTCATGCACAGGAATTTATTTTTGCACGTGATATCTAATGCAAAGATAATAAATGGGTCTAAAAGATGCCTAATAGAAAAAGCTGTATGTGCATGTATATAGCAATATCAATAGCACTTAGACTTATATACTGCTTAACAGAGCTTTACAGCCCTCTCTAAGCAGTTTACAGAGTCAGCATATTGCCCCAACAATCTGGGTCCTCATTTTACTGACCTAGGAAGGATGGAAGGCTGAGTCAACCTTGAGCCGGAGAGGATCAAACCCCTGGCAGTCAGCAGAATTAGCCTGCAATACTGCACTACCATAGCTCTTGTAAGGTCATAGACTGTATAATTTCTGGAACTGAGTAAATATTCCTGCTAATGCTAGAGACCACTTGCAAAATCAACACCAGCATTCTGCATTAACACCTATCTGGAAACTTTTCTACGTGTGATAGGCAGAGGCTGACACAAAACTGAACATACATAAAAAATTGCGAGTTCGTCTGTTATACTACCTGCACCAATAGTAGATCTATGGTCACATAGGCTTTCAAATTACATTCTTTGTTGGGACAATTCTGTCTACTCATGTAAATGCAAAGACTAGAACTCTGACATGAGGAAGGGGAGGATGCAGATGAACATGGAACATTTTCTCTTATAAACATGAAATTTTAAAACCAGAAATTCTCAAAAGATTAGATTTCTCAGGTTTTCCCCTGTCAACTATTCAATTTTTTTTTTCAGTTAAGAATGCACATGCTTCCTTCAATGTCTTCTCTCTCAAAGCTGCAACCAGTTGCTGAGGAAATCTAGCTTCCCCAGTGAACGTTTTTGCTGGAAATTGACAAAAAAAAAAGACAGCAAATTGCAATCACATAACCACAGGATACTGCAACCAGTTGTAAATGGGACCTGGTTGCCAAGTGCCTGAATTGTGATCGCATAACCACAGCAGTAGTGCAACAGTCGTGTGAATACAGGTTGTGAGTCATCTTTTCCAAGGTTGTCATAATTTTGAACCATTATTATTAAACAAATGGTTGTAAGAAGGGCTAAATGTAACTATAATGCAGAACCTCACCTCTTGGTCCTTGTCCTTAATCTTCTGTTGTGAAGCACACTGCACACTTTCAAAATTTTGCTTCTGACAGTTGAGCTCGTTTGAGAGTTCTCTGAACTTTTTCTCTTTTGCCGTAAGCTATAAAGAGAGAATGTAAAGGTAATATGGATGGCAAATGTTTCTGGTACTCATCTGATAGTTTAGAAAAAATAGCCAGAGTGATGTGATGGCTAATGCAGAGAACTAGGATCTAATCTACCATTCATAATGGAAACCCGCTGGATGACTTTGGCAAATCGTGACGTCTCAGAGCACTATTGTTATGGGGCAAAATTATAGGTGGAAATGCTAAACAGTACAGTTTGAACTCCTGAAACAAAGGCAGAAAAACCAACAGTTAATAACAATAGCAACAGCACCTAGACTTATATACTGCTTCAAAGCCCTCTCTAACCGGTTTACAGAGTCAGCACATTGCCCCCAATAATCTGGGTCCTCATTTTACCGACCTCGGAAGGATGGAAGGCTAAGTCAACCTTGAGCCAGTGAGAATCGAATTGCAGGCAGTCGGCAGAAGCAGCCTGCAATACCGCATTCTAACCACTGCACCACTAGGGCTCTAATGAAGTAAAAAATGAATATATACAGGTAGTTCTCAACTTACAACCCCAATTGAGCCCAAAATTTATGCTGCTAAGCAAGACAGTTTTTAAATGATTTTTGCCCCATTTTTATAACCTTTCTTGTCACAGTTGTTAAATGAATCACTGCAGCTGTTAAGTGAATCCAGTTTCCCCACTGACTTTTCTTGTCCGAAGGACCCTGGAACCCTGCAACCATCATAAATATGGGCCAGTTGCCAAGTGTCTGAATTTTGATTATGTGACCCTGGACATACTGTAACAGTCATAAGGGTAAAAAATGATCATAAGTGACTTTTTTCAGTTCCGCTGTAATTTCTAACGGTCACTAAACATTTTAAGTAGAGGATTACCTGTATTTATGACCGGAAAAAGAAAGCAAGGAAGCCAAGACAATAAAAACTTAAGTTTACTTTTCCTGCCAATGTAAGAATACCTTGAGAAAGAGCTGAGATTTGCAAGCATTATTCAAAACAGCAATCTTCAATCATTAAGTGTAAGTGCAGTTTAAAAAATGGTCCTGTCTCCTTCCCAAGCAATTAGGGTTAGAAAACCAAGCTGTGGAAACTCTATGGGTACAGTTTATGCAAATCCTCTCTAAGAGACACAGCTCATGCAGACAAATAATGTTCATGTCATATTAAACTCAATCAGGGTTGATCTTGCATGTATACAACAGTTGCATGCATACAACAGTTCTTTGAATTTTAAAAGATTCCAAGATTTTAAAAAGCACATTACCTGATCAGTTGTTTGATTCAGTTGTATTCTAATTTTAATTATTTCATTTCTAGCCTTGTTCAGAGTTTTCTCTTTTTCAGTTAATTCCATCTGCATATTTTCCACTTGCAGATGAGTATCCTGAAGCTTCATTACGTTGGCTTTCACGTCTTGTGTCTGAATTTGTAATTTATTTTCTAGTTCCTGAATTCTGCATCTTAACTCTACATATAAAAAAATATATACATAAAATATAAGTACAATATACCTTGATACATGTTGGATTTCTTCACGGGCAGGGTCTATACTGTTCCTGAGCAGTGGTATTTAATTTAAGGCCCTCAGAATATAGAAGATCTCTTAATATCCTTATCAAATTATGTCATGATCTGATCACAATACATCAAAAAGGGGAAATTGTTAAATCCACAATTGGAAAGTGATCCTATTAACTGTATTTAGTTCTAATTAAATGAAAATGCAAACAAAATTAGTTTTTGTCCTAGCTTGTGCCACTGGTTAGTGACATGTTTTTCCAAATATACCGTTCAAAAGCCAAATATAGTCTCAGCCAAGAAAAACCTGTGTAACCCCTCTGAAGGAAAACTCTGCATAAATTATTTCTGTAAAAATGATTCATCAGTTATTACATTTTCCATGACAAATTCTGGCTTGAAACCTTTCCTTTTCCCTAGACCAAGACCATTATTCTGATATTCAGTATAAATCATAACATTTTCTTGTAATGTTCTTATCTTCTAGCAGCAAATTAGGCATGAACGATCAATTTCATTCTTGGAAGTCACATTTTATCTTTCCATTGTGCCTAAGAGCAGCAACGGGTGATATTAGGACTTTATTGCTGTGGCATGCTAACATTTTTGGTTCCTCTTCTTTTAGTGCTGGGGAATTAAAGGACACAGGATTAAGGCCCCCATTTTGCCCCTTAGCACCACTCAAAATGAGAAAAAAAATATCGCCTGATTTCTGGAAGAGGTGATTTTGAAAGAGGACATTACAGGTCTAGGCAGTCCCTACAACTCTTAAGCTTTGTTTTCTACCACTTTAAATGCTCATACGCTTCCTTCAAAAAATGCGGTATTTGAGTCCATTTGCCCACTCTACGGAATTCAAGGGATCAGATACACTCTTCTGCTGTTGTATGAGTGTGCAAAATAAGGGGTCAATTGTATAATATTATGGTGGTATTGCAGAAAAATGTTTTTTTTTTCTAGTATTTTCTTCCCACAAATACAGGGTCCCTCTTTTTTGGGGATCAACCAAGTGTTGATCCATTGATTGCCAGGAATTGCCAACCAGTTTGTCACTCAGCCAGCTAGGTGCCTTAACCGCTAGCCAAAGCAGCTGACTATTGCAGAAAAAGACTGCATTGTGAAATATATGAAAAATAAGTAGCTTATAATATTTTTTAAAATACCTTGGTTTTGAGTTTTCAGTTGCTCAATGGTTGAAGAGTCCTGGCTGTTGTTGGAGACATTGCAATTGATGAAATCTTTCTTGGTTAATTTTATCACATTAGGACTAAGAGTTACTGCAGATTCCAAAGGAAATTGTGACTTGGTTGACCCATTGCTATGAGGAGTTTCTCGATGGCTGGACAAAAGGCGGCTGGGAGTTTGCTCTTGTTGCCATGAGAATACACATGAGGAAGCTTGGTGCCGGGCAATTTCTCTGCGAGTTATATTACCTTCTGAATGCAAGGCATTAGTTTTCTTCTAAAAGTAAGAGAGAAAATGGTCTTAATAAAGAAGACGCTTCAGTAAAGGATAATGAAACAACAAACTGTGGACTTGGTTTTAGTTTTTCATATATGAAGAACTCAAACACATCTGTAGTCCTCCAAACAGTCCAACCTATCAAAAACAGTACCGTAAAAAACAGATTAGAAACACAAGTTAAGATAGGCAAGAAAATGGTAAGTGTAGCCATGTACTGTCTCCTATGATTGATCACTAACACTAGCAAAGCAAAAATACATTGTTATTCAATTGCTAAGTCTAATCTTGACTTTAACATTATTAATCACATGATTCCTTTCTTATTTTAAATCAGTTAGTATGTATGGATACCACATAGGGTTTTAAAGTCTTACCTGAGATGTCATGCTTTTTGGTTCTGCCTCCAGGTATTTTCTTTCTTCAATTTCTTTGCAAGATTTTCTTTGAAGGTCTTTGATTTTTGAATCTATTAATGTTGAACAAAAATATCACAATAAACCTTTTACAGTAAAAAGGATGAAGGTATTGAAATGAGATGCTTTCAGTAAAGAAAGAATTATATTCATGAGAGCCTCAGGGGGAAAATGTACATAGATACACGTATTTCTTATACCATTGTAGATTGCTGTTGGAGAGCCAGTGTTGATTCTCTGTGGGGTGTTTTCAAAAGATGTATTTCCACTGCCAAAGGTCTTTGGTTGTCTTTCCAGTTCAGATTTGTATCTATTTTTTTTAATGAAATGGATAGAAATTTAGGATAGCAACAAAAAAATTAAGACTGAATTTAACCTGATTGAATTTCAAGAAACACATTAGGAAATTGCTTGTACCAATGAATTCAGTGTAAATTAATTTCAACTTAACTTACTGAGCAATTCTATGTATGTTTACTCAGAAATCATTCCTATTGCTTCAAGGGAAGAATATTGCTACATTTGTATAGAATATAAACAATGTAACCTTTTTCATCAGAAAGTATTTAAAATCAAGAAAATGGTAAGATAACAATCTTGATGGGAGCATTGAAAATGTCAATATTATTTTAGAATATTACAGATTTGCAAGTTAATACTGCCTTCCTTGATTGCATTATAATATAGATCCAGACCACTTTATTCTACTCTGCTGGAAGAAAACGTAAAAAAATATATACAAATTATTAAAACTATTTTATCTATTAAAATGCTCAGTTTGGGATGCTAGGCCCCAATTTTTCAGTGCCAATTTTAGACAGGCTATAATTTCCCAGGGAAAATGTTCCTATTTACCAAAATAAAACAAAGCTGAAAAGGGGTATTGTTTTATGTAATTCATTAGTAACTAAAAAACATCAGAAGAGCTTTTCTGCATCAGAACAAAGGCCAATCTAATCAGTATTCCATTCAAAATGGTAAACTACATGCTTATGAAATGCCCACAAGTTGGACAGAACACCCTCCAGCTTTGGTTTTCCTAAAAATGATCTTGAGAGGCACATTGTCACTGCTACTAGAAGGAAAACACAGCCAACATAATCAGGATCCATTAATAGCTTTGTCCTTCATCAATTTATCCAACCATTTCTTAAAGCAGTGGAAATTGGTGGCCATCATTCCAACTTATTATAGCAATTTGAATAGATTAATGATGGACTCGGTGTCTCCTTTTGTCTTGATTCATTCTAGAAGCAGTTATTATCAGAAAGACAAAAGTCTCTCTTCACTTTCCTTTTACCATGTATAATTTTAAACACTGCTGCTATAATGTTCCTTTTTTATGTAGGTTCTAAGTTAAAAGCTTCCAAGTATTTTAACTTTTTATGATGCATGAGTAGCTTTGCTCTTCTAAATGAATACAGTTCCAATAAAACCAAATGCCTTTAACAGAATAAGATTGGATTTGGAATTTCCTTTCTCACTACTGCTAAAGACACAATCGGCAATGGTTTTGGTGCTGACCAGCCAACGCAACTGTGCAACCTACTCCTATTTTACTCCCTTGCTTAAAAAAAGATGTTCACCTTTTAAGGTCTTGCTCTAGACTTTCAACCTGTTTCTTGCTTGAAATGAGTTGTCCTTCTTGAAAGTTAATTTGTGATTCTTTCATCTGAAGTTCATGAAAAAGTTTCTGCTTGTTTTTCTCTAAGCTATCACAAAGTTCCATCAGGTTCTGATTTTCTCTCTTCAAGGTTGCACCTTCATTTTTTTCCTTATCCACCTTAATAAAATAATAAAGAATCCATGAACATGTATCCACAAAGTCTGACTTTCAGATCCTATTTCATAGGGCTACCAATCTCAGCTGCAGCAATGTGACTATTGGAGACCTGAAGTTCCCTACATCTCTTTGTTGCCAACTAGTAGCTGCCCAGTTATATTTTATGGAAATGTAACAGTAGCCTTCAGCTTTTTTTTATAATATGTGATTTACATGGTTACAGAGAATAGGTAGCTATCTAATTTTCCTATTCCATGGCATAGGTAACTATCTTTGGGCACAAAAACAGCCTGCTGAAGTCCCCAAGAGCTAAACCAGGTATGAAACAGAGCTCTATTTCTATTTCTGCAAATTAAAATAAGAAAAAGAAAGAAAATATTGACCTAACAGCTTAGAAAAAGAGAGGCATTCCTTCATATCCCTCTGGGTACCAAGCTGCCTTTCCCATCACATAAAATCCCTGTATTTTTCCCCACTAAGATAAAACAGCATAGGGAGAATAAATAGGATGAAAAATGAATAATACTGAAAGCTAATTTAAGCAGGTCTACTGCCCTTCCATATTATCCCATTCTGTCTCAGAGTCTTCTTAGGTATTTTGGTTTTAAAAATCAGATGAATGTAGAAAAGCTATGTTATACTAACTTATTTCAGCGCCTAAATATTTAGCCACATTGTTAAAGCTCCATAAACCTTTTGCTCTGGCCCTTAAGTCTTCCAAATGCTGTGTATAATTTGTAATTTTTAATGCATGTGAATTCATTTCCATTACTATATCCAGGTAAATTGAACAAATAAAAGTTTTCATCCTTGTCCCACCCATATGACTTATGAGCCAAGTGTTGCCTTTGACCAATTTAAACATTGTGTGTTCATTTTTGTGGACACCAAGTTGACTTTAACTGGAGCTACACAAAACATGATCAGAAAGAAATATCCCTTTTAATGTAAAAGAAACATACATTCCTTTTAATAGAAGGTATTTTTTTTTCAAATAAAAATACTGGAATACACGGTTCCACGTATAAGGACTTGTAACTATGTTCTGTTGTTTCCCTACGTGAAGACACCAACAGGCTGTGGCCTGCGAATACTCAATTGAATTTTATCCTTTTATTTAATCTTCAAGAATAATAGGGAACATTTTAGGTGATTCTGGTCACCACTCCTTTTTTTCTCAGTTCACAACAAGTTATAAAATAAAGAGCTTGTAAAAATCAACAACAACTTGTAACCTTTAAGTATGCAAGCTTTTAATCAACACAATGCAGGAGTTATGAGAAATGTGATAATGGTATTTTTTTTTCAAAAATAGTAATTATGCTACCTTCTGTTTTTCCAAAGCTGCCTCCAGAGATTCCAGTTGAAATTGCCTTTGCTGACGTTCCTTTTTAAATTTCTCAACTTGACTTTCAAGGTCTTGAATTTTCTGAAGGACTCTGGTGGAAAGACCCTCTTTCCACTCTTCCACAACCCAACTCATGTCACCAGATTTCACTCTCCTAATACAGAATAGACATTATAAAACGGAAAAATTATTTTTCAGTGTCTAAAATTATATTTACATGACCAAAATGAAAGGTAGATGTATTTCAAGCCACACAGGAATTCATGCTTACGTAGGAATTAGTCTTACTGAACTAAATGGGATCCTTTGAGTAAGATACATATAAAATCCATACTGCTACCTATAAGATCAGGTATGATGGAAAGTCAGTATTACATAAAAGACAGGATCATTGGAATGTTATCTGCATGAAGGCAAGCCCAGTTGGTTTTTTTTTCCAGTTTCTTCTTTTGTTAGAAATAGTTAAGCAAGCCCTCTGGTGATTGTCCTATTTCCTTTCCCAGCTTTATGGATTAGTTCTTTATATTTCTGCAGTTATTTTGTATTAGTTTAAGAAAAGAGTTTTCTTTTAGGGAAATAGTATTCCTAAGAGTTTTGCTAGCTGCTTCCCTGAACTGTTTAACGTCGATTATGCTCTGCCTGCATATTTATAAATAGTAATATTATAAAACATCAATAACCCTCCAGAGACCTCCTAAAAAAATCTAACTTGGGGAAGCATTGTACTTCTACAATGCCTCAATACCTGTAGAAGTGGACTATATATAGCAATATTTATTTTAATGAAGAACATTTTAATTAAAAACATTTATATGGCCGCTTAAATAAAATGCAAAAATCACCTTCCAAGTTTACAAAACTGTCTTTCTCTACTCAGATAATCTTAGGTATGTTTCCCACAACATAATACAATAATAAAATGATTGTAATCTTGTTGCCCTTTTTGAAACCCAATTTTATTCAGATCTTCCTTGTCAATTGTGGATTCTTATAAACCAATAAAATGCAAGAAGTAGCAATACATTTTTATTCAACAGTCAGGTGTGCATACAAGTTAAATATCAGAGTAGTGCTCCAGATACAGGGAACATATTACTTTCGTTGCCATTCTGACTATATTTCTTGGCTGCTAAAATCCTTCACCAACTTCTAGTAAGATTCTCTACACATTTCTAGCTCTTACTTTCAAATTTATCTTTGTCTACCCTCTTCTAATATATGTGTCTTGCCTACTTCTCCACACTAGGCACTTATGCCCTGCTGATTGATAGAAATATCTATGTGAGGGCCCTGTGTTAGGTTGGTGCTTTTTCTCCGCTTCTTTGACTTGTGCCTCCCATCAAATTAATTTTGGATTGTATAACTTAAGATCCACCTTAACATCCCTAAATATCTCCCAGCTTTTAGGATTACTGCAGAAGCCTGACAGCTATCTGCATGTTTGCATGAGTAGCAAACTATCCTGGTGTAAAGGAATTTAGAGAAAGAAAGAAGTGAACCCATAGGATAGGATAGGATTAAGGTAAGGTAAAGTAAGGTAAGATTACCTTTATTGTCATTTTTTATGTGAACACACTGGCCCACATTAAAAATGAAAATCACTCTCCGTTTTAAATACATAGCGGAAAGAGGAAACTTGAGAGGTCACAAGGTTGATGCTATATGGAACAAAATAGATTTTCTGCTTTGGATACCACGAAGCCTCCTCCCAGAAGGTAACAAGGAAAACAGGTCATAAAGAGGACGTGTAGCGTCCCAGATAATCCTGCGGACCCTGCTCAAGCATGGCTTAGGTGCTACATCCTGGAGAGAAGGGAGTGAATTACCAATAATCTTTTCTGCCCTCTTCACCACTCTCTGCACCGCCTTTCTGTCTGAAGCAGTAACGCTTCCAAACCAGACAGTAATGCAATACGACAGGATGATTTGGAAGAAAGACAATTCGATCCTGAAAAAGTGGAAACTGTGAAAAAGAAACTCAAAATGGGCCTTGCTTTTGTTTAGTATCACATGGGACAGAAAGAAAATTGGGCGGACTTTTAATAATGTATTAACATTAACACAATATAGTACAGGGGTCTTCAAACTTGGCTCTTTTATGACTTGTGGACTTAAATTCCCAGAATTCCTCAGCCAACTCTGGGAGTTGACGTTCATAAGTCATAAATGGGCCAAATTTGAAGATTAATGATACAGTTCCTGGAATCCCCGCCCTGCCTGTTTCTTGAATTGGCTTATCTCTAATGACTGGCACATATTTGGTCTCCTTTATAGATTTTTATTTCCTTTTTATTGTTAGTTGCGAAGTCGTGTCCGATCCATCGCGACCCCATGGACAACGTTCCTCCAGGTTAGTTAGTTAGTTAATTCCTTACCACGTCAATATCCACACCCACCAGTCTTTTCTTGACAGTGCGGAGAAAACAGCAACTCTAACCTAAATGCAGTTCATTCCTCACCTTTCCCACGAAGAATCCAGCAACGATCCAAGCTCTTTTCCACTTTATTTTCCTCGAGCGCCGCTACGCATTCAAACTTGCCACTTTCTCCCTGGAGTCCTTAGGAAGCCGAAGCCATCCGAGAACGATTGGTCAGTAATTGAAAATGATCTTGCCTCGCGTTCTTCGGTTGAACCAATAAGAATCCTCCGAACAGCGCAGCCTGGTTTGTTTTTCAAATCTCATTGGCTAGGGATTCGAAAAGCGAGAGGTGATTGGCTAAAGGCAAAAGAATTCCTGGGGGCGCTGTCGTAGCCTTTGCAACTTTTTGTCTATAAGACTTTTACTGCACGCAGCTTTGAAAACTTGAAGTTGTTAAGCCCCGACGCAGCCCGACTGAAGTCTGATCGGATGACTTGAGCACGGAATGACTTGCATAGCAATGAGACAACATTATTACCGCAAAATAGAGGAGCCTGTTTGGGGGAACCTCTAGCTCCCATTATTAATATTACCCCCCCCCCAAAAAAAAATATCGGAAATAAAGTGGGAAGCGGGAGACCGAAGCCAAGCTTATTAGAAACACTCAGATTTCTTTTTCTTCATTATAGCCTAAGGCACAACTCAACAACGTGGAGAAAATAAAAGATCTGCACCAAGGTATTTATTTTAGAGCAGCGGGGGAGGGGGGGGAGGAATCCAGCATTGTGCAGTCCACAAAAATAAATTAGAACTGCTTTATCTGAACTGCCAAAATCCAATTGACCATTAGATACCGGTAATAGAAATTACAGAAAATCCTCATTGCAACCTAAACTGGAAGTAAATGGATTCATCCTGGAAATAGTCTGTGTAGTCCCTAAGATTTGACAATTTGATGCTATATAATCAGGTATGTTGACTTGTTATAGTTGTCAATTCTCCTTGGACAGGTTCATTGACATTAGTGATTCTAGAAAGAGAGAGAACAGTGGAAAATGAAGGACTCAGACCAGTCAACAGTGGAAAATGAAGGACTCAGACCAGTCAAATTGTCTAGACTAGAGAATTTTATTTTATTTGTATTTTTAATTTCCTTTAAGAAATCTAAGATGGCAAAATTGTTCTTCATTCACCACCACCCTGATTTCCCCCTCACATTATTCTGTGACCTCAGTCATGCCTTCAAGGAGATTCCTGTACTACATAGGAGTTGGGAAGCTCCAAGTTCTCTTTCACTCTCCATGAAATGGTGATACCCAGAGAATTGCATGATTAAAGAGGAGTGTGAATATAGTACTGATTCACAACTCTGAAATACCTATATCTTGCTTAGGAGGAGAACTCTGCAAGCACTTGAGACACAAAATCTTAGTACCTTCAGTCAAAAAGGGACTGTTTTCAACTGTCACAGTCAGGGATAAAGGTACAAAGGCACATAGAAATTAGGAATTTACAGTATAATTTGCTGTAAATTTTCCCTTAAGAGGCCTAGCTGCTTCAAGTCTGCTGCCCAGGTCCAATGGCCATTTCCCATATAAGTTATATGAGGAGGTTACATAATTCAGCACTGGTGCAGTTGCTTTACACGCAAAATCAGCATGGATCGTCCATGCCACATTGTTTCTTGGATCAACTACTGCAATGTACTCTCTTTGAATGTTATTCTGAAGTTGCAATTATTAAATATGAGGCAGCCCAGCTATAGCATTGCCAGCAATGTACAACACCAGTTTTGTGGACATTCCATTGGCTTCCAGTAGATTTCCAATGTAATTAAAAGTGCTGGTTGTAAATTATGAATCCCTTGGAAACTGGATATTTACACGACTGACTGATTTAGGTAGAGTCATATAATTCATTTAGCCCTGAGGAGCATGTTGATACTTCTTCTCCAATGAGATGAAAGGAGGGGGAACTAGATTACAGGTAGTCCTTGGGTTATGATGGCAATTGGGAGTGACATAAGCAATGCAGACATAAAGCTTGACATGATATCTCTATGGAGACATATAAATCCTTCCACTCCCCACTGTCCAGTCAGAACTGAAGAAGCTTCTTGGATGAGAAGCGAAATCTCTTCAAAGAAAAACAAGAAAGTCCAGTTGCCTTTTGAAAAAGCACCTTTGGGACTTGACATGATATATATGGCAATCCTGGCAGTTCTGGTTGCTATCATAACCTCAAGGTGTGGGGGTTGTTATGTATGAAGTGGCAGGAGTCCCAGGTAAGAGAGGAGGGTGCTATGGGGGAAGTTGGTCAAGCTCTGGGAAGCCCAATGTGAGTTGGTGGAGGCTGTGGGCAGATGGGGATGCTGCATGCAAAAGTGTCTTACTGGAGTGACTAGCAATCTTCCCTGCTGGCTTCCCCATTGACTTTACTTGTTGGAAATCAGCAGGGAAGGTCACAAATGATGATCAAGTGATCACAATTCCCCGTAGTGTCATAATTGTTAGCTAGGCACTGAAGTGCCTGGATCGTAATCGTATGATGCTGCCTTGGCTGGATCTTTGAGGACTGGTCATACATCCATTCTTTTCAGTGCTGAAGTAACTTTGAATAATCACTGAACAAATGGACATAAGTCAAAGACTATTTGTTGTTTATCAGGAGATCTGGATTGCAACTTGCCTTACAGTTTTCTGGAGGGTAGTGAAAAGTCTTCTATAGAGCTTCTGAGAACTTTTGTTATAGTCACTCTGATACCACCGTGTCCTTGAGGTGGGGTAGGGGGCTGTTTTATGATGTTATAATTTTATGTGGCTATAAAGGGTAGAGTATTTACAAACTCAACAATATAAAGCTACTGCAAATAAATAAGCTCATAAATCACTGCAGACAATACCTGAGTGAGATTTGCCAACACTCAAAACTTTAATACAATGAGAACCTTTCAGTATCATGAAAGGGATATAAATTCCTAGTTATTGGATTTGTTATCATTGCACTTTTATTGCTGGAAAGAATGCATGTATTTTTTTTCCTTCCTTGGGTGCCAAAATAATTACATTGGCCTTAGATACTCTGAGTAGACGTATGTTATTTTGGAGTTGGTGGTTCAAATTATAAAAATATTGATTATTCTGTAACTGATTATCAGAGTGATAAATTTCATCTGAATTTTTGAAATCTCAGAGTATCTTTTCTATTCTTGCCACTAGGTGATCCCCTTTTACACAGGAAAATCCATACTGTTATATGTGCCTGGGGGGGGGGAAAGCAAAAACTTTCCAAATGTATTTGGATTTTTAAATCCTTGGCATTCTATATAGCCTCATCTTGATTATTATTATTATATTAGACTTATCAGCAGAGTCTGGTTTTTAATATTTCTTAGAAATTATTGAATTAAATATATGCTAGTGCTCTTGATTCAATGGAAAATCTTAATAATATTGCTTTATGATCAAAGTTCAAAGTTGTATTTAAAAATAAAAAGCTATATTTCATTTTTACATATATATTTCTTTTCCTCAGATGATATAATTAAATTTACCTATAATGTACTGCAGGTGATCTCTGTCTTGAAACTTATTTCATTGGCTACTGTGTTCCCAAGGAATATAAAATTGTATTTATTAAGAATTACTTGCATGTACAGTACATATTGTTAAATATGGCAGAAAAAAGGAGGTGATCTGTATCCTGAAAGCTGAATGAGTCCCTCTCTTTGTGCCAGTTGAGAGAGATTGAGAGAGAGGGAATAGGGCAAGGCATTCATTATTCCCAATCTTCCTGCCATTAGCAAGATGAGCAGTGATTGATTGTACAGTTGCTCTGAAGGAAATGGTTTATGGAAATTCTTCCCTGCTACCTACCGGTATGATTGTGCGTACTGTCTGCTTCGTTTGTATGCATGAGTAAACATAGATGTGATCTGTGTACCTGGATATGTGTATATCCAAACCCCTGAAAATATGGCCTTTGCCTGGGCCATTGGCTGGGACAAAGCGACCATAGTGAGATGGCCAGGGCAAGTTGACCAGGGCGATTTGTCCAATTCCAGGCCTCTGATCCTTGATCTGACACAAATATGATCTTAAGAACCAAAAGACTGTAAAAAAAAATCAAACAGTAAGAGGGGTATACTCTTTTATGATGGGTTAAAGTAGATACAAAATTTAATTGTAAATTAGGTATTTCAAACAAATACAAACTGAGAATGTGAAGTTAGCAAGAAAACAATGATCAATGTGTGAATGTAAATAAGAATTCTACCTTCTTAACTGGTAAAACTGTAATATTGAATTAAAGAACCAAACAGTTACAATAATTAGTTACATCAAATCAAGTCAGTTACATGATTAAAGGTGCTATTGCTTTTCTGTTTCAATCCTCTTAGAGCAAATATCACCAACTTAGGTACATTAGGTTTGTGGATTTTCACTCCCAGTTGGCCATTGCAAAGAATTCTGGGAGTTGAAATCAACAAAATTAGAGGTTGCTGCCTAATGCACCTAATATAACTAGAATTAGAAAGGGCCCTGAGTGATGAAGTTTAAGCAATCCATTTATATTGACCATGTCACAGTTTAGCCAGCTCCCCCACTTAACTAGAATCTTAAGTTTTAAAGCCTACTCTGGGATTGTTTGTAAGTGAAAAGCAAGTTAGACATTTTGTAAATAAGTAATAGATTTAGTTAGCCACAGCTGTGATTAATATTGCTGCTGATATATGCCACAGCCATATATGCCATTAAAAGAATGGATCATGAAGACGCCTTAGATTTTGCCAAAAGCTTCCAATGATTTAATCATAATATCTCAGTTCCTTTAGGTGTGCACAATTAATACTATCCTGACATGATGATAGTATGGACTCTCTTTGTGGGAATGTGGGTAAAAAAGGGTATATAATTCAGTAAAACAGACTCAGTTTTACATACAATGGGATATCCCAAGGCTCTGTCTTAATCCCTGTGCTCTTCAGTACCTTCATCAGTGATTTAGATAGAAAGGGAACTCATCAAATTTGCAGTTGACGCCAAGCTGGCAGGAATAAGGAATAGCCAACACTCCCAAAGATAGGCTCAAGATACAGAAGGATCTTGTCAGGCTTGAACACTGGGCTGTATGAAATTCAGTGGTGAGAAAAGTAAGGTCTTACATTTAATCAAGAAAAACCAAATGTATAGGTATCGAATAGGTGGTACCTGGCTCAATAGTAGTAACTGCGAGAGGGATCTTGGAAGTCCTAGTGGACAATCACTTAAACAGGAGCTGAAAGTGTGCTGCAGTTACCAAAAAAGCCAACGCAATCCTAGGCTGCATTAACAGAGGGATAGAATCAAGTTCATGTAAAGTGTTAATACACTTTATAATGTCTTGGTAAGGCCACATTTCGAATATTGCATCCAGTTTTGGTTGCTATGATATAAAAAGATGTTGAGACTCTTAAAAAAAACTGCAGAGAAGATGACATCACAAAGATGATTAGGGTTACCCTTACTTATTGAGTACAGTTGCAACCAGCAATTCTGTCACTAAGCACCATGGTTGCTCAATGAAAAAATGAAGGTGAAAGATTAAAGATATTGCTTCCCATTCAGTCATTAAGCAAGTCACTGCAGTTGTTAAGCAAAACATCAGGTAACAATTTTTCTTCCATGTTCTCCATTAGCTCTGCTTATCACAAGCAGGCTGGGAAATACACAAATGGCAATCACATGACTGCAGGACACTGCGACTGTTGTAAATGTGAGGTTTGGTCATAAATTTGGGAGTTTTTTACATTATTGTAACTTCAAATGGTTGCTACACAAGACTAGCAAGAAGCAAGAACTAGAGACCCAGCATGCCCTCTCAAAATCAGTATCTCACTTTAGAACAGGGGTGTTAAACTGCTGGCCCGCGGACCGGATGCATCATGGCAAAATCGCGCACACCCCTTTGGTGGCAATGGAAAAAAAGTTGCAATATGTTGCAACATGTCATATTATGTTGTGAGTTTGACACCCCTACTTTAGAGCAATATTTTTCAAGCTTGGCAACTTTGGGAGTTGAAGTCCATGCATCCTAATGTTGCCAAGTTTGAAAAACACTGCTTTATAGTCAAGAGATTGTCCATACAGTGGTATTCTACTGTATTTTTGTTCCTCCAAAAATTGAATTAAATTGAAGATTTAGAGTTGGGTTCAGTGGAGTGAACAATAGCTATGAACTCTCCATCCTTCTGTAGCCCTTGAAAATGCTACTACTGTTTAAACAGTAGATATACCTTAAATTTGAAGCCCACTAGAAGAAAATGCTAATTCTTTACCTCTGGATGTAAGAAATCTGTTTAGTGAAACAATTTACCATTACTGAATTATATAATTGCTCCATGCTTTGGATTTTTTTACTTTTTGAATATTTAATTTAGCATATGAACATTATTATTAAACAATCCTTGGACCACTGGGATCAAACTTCCACAACCTGGAGCCTTCTTGTGGGCTGGGATGGCTTGCAGTGATGGGCATTGTGTTACAGCATATATGGAAGAAAACTAGCTCAGAACTGATCCTTTTTCTGTTGCCCGTACTGGAGTCATATTCAAATTATTAAGTGGAACATAACATGCTTCAGATCATAGGAATTCAAGCTTTCTATCATAGCTGAAAATTAGGCTGTTTGTTTTCAAGCTCTTAAATGACAATTCCTACAAATTATTGAAATACTGGATTCTGCAGGCTTGCTGTGACAAGAATAATAAATGATGATGAGGTGGTTAGTTAGACACTCAGTCGCGCGCACACACACAGAGGTATAAGGAAAATTATATTGATTCAAAATTAATATTAAAGTATAGAACATTTGAAAAACAAAAATAAAAAATGCTATATTTCTATTTGAGAAGTTGCACTTCATCCTATTTTCTTTTTCAACATGTTATCTGAATGGATGATAACCTCCAAGAAAACTATTTGGCTTAGTATCCACCTTAGTAATTGCAAGCCATAAAGTATTATAACATGTTAGCTCATGCTTCAAGGCAACAGGTTTGTTTTCCAGGATTGCATAATCCAAATTCCTTTTTCCAAACAAGAGTGGAGGGAGATAAAGCTGGCAAGTGTAAGGATTAGCGTGCACAGACACATTAGGCAAATAAACTTTTGACTTAATGATTGTAAGCTCCACAAAATATAAAGCAGACTTTTAGAAGGCATTGATACAATGAACTGACATACAGTACGTTCTTCCTATATGCTGTAATGTTCAGCATCTGTTTTTTTAGGTTGTGAAAGTATATTATAGTAAAGTATAACCTGTATATTTTTTTTAATAATCTTTAATAACTAATTTAAATAATGAGGTTTTCATCAATTGATAAGGGGCATGTGCACCCCCATCCATTTAGATTATTATCTGGGTTTTCCTAACGTTCCATCAGAGCTAATCTAGCATACAGTATATAATAGGCAGAGCTTTCTTGCGCTTCTCTTCTGCTTTGTCCCTTTGGGCAGGTCTTTAAGACAAGTATTTATTGAAACTGTCCTTTCCCAGTTTGGTAGCTATTAAATAGAAATGCCCCACTTTTAATCATCATTGGCTTGATTTTCCTTGCTCCTGCTTAATAGCACTGTTTTTGTTATGTGTATTGCATTCTGTATGGCATATATAAAGGTCATGCAATCACTGACACAAATTTAATTTAAATAAAGCATCAGCAAATATGTATGCATGTATGTATGTATGTATATAAGATATGTGGACAATACAATGTAGGACATAATATATTAAATTATGATAAAACCATAATAAAATCACAATATGAAGCCATATAATTGCAATGGGATAGATGTTATAATTCAATATTTAAGCAATCTAGCCTGTTAACTCTTGTGTAAAAGCTTGAGATGTAGCACTTCAGGCTGAAAACCAGCAGCAGCACCTTCTTTACAATGCTGTTTGCAAAAGGTAGTTGTGACAAACAGTAAACGCTGAAAGCATTTTAAAACAATATACAGAGAAAAGTAGAGATGAGGACTTGGTATGAAGGGTTTCCCCCTCCCCCTCCCCGTTTTGTGAGGTATGTAATATTCATCTGACATGTTTGTGTATTGTATTTTAGGCTCTGAATTGATGTCTGCACAGAAAATACAAAGTGAGAACAGGCTCATTCAGATACCTATAGAATATTCTGGCTAGAACAGCGGTTCTCAACCTATGGGTCACGACCCCATTTGGGGGTCGATCGACCATTTCACAGGGGTCGCCAAGCAAGGCTGTCCGCCATTTTTTTTGTTCGCCATTTTTTCCCCTTTTCCGTCAGGTGCCTTACCTCCCTTGGGCTGGGCCAGCTGGTGGTCGGCCTGCTCAGTCTCTGCCGCTTGCCAGCTACGCCTCGGCCGGCACAGGGGGCGGAACCACGCATGCGCGGCGCTCCTGGGCAGGGAAAGTCCTCGACTTACGACCGGTTGGGTAGTCCTCGACTTACGATCGGTTTAGTCCTCGACTTATGACCAGTTTAGTCCTCGACTTACGACCGATTTAGTCCTCGAATTACGACCGGTTGGGGGTCGCGGCATTAAAAAGGTTGAGAACCACTGGGCTAGAAGGTCAATGTGAAAAAGCCTGCATTTATTCTGATTGGAAACTCGATGCTTTCTACCAGCCTAACATTTCTCAGTCAAGATGACTGGAAAGTATGGGAGCTGAAATCTGTCACAGCAGGAGAATAGCAGGTTTGAAAAGGCTATTGTGATTATTCTCAAGCATTTAGAAAATGCCAATGAACAACAACTAGCAAGATCAGAAGCCTTTTCAGTGAGCTACTTGAACCTCAATGGTGGCCTGTTAATGTGTTGTGGTTTGCAGATTCAGTAGAAAAGTCAATCACCTACTTTTCTTGCAATCAAGGAGTAGCAAACAAGAGAGGGAAATCATAGCACTTTGTAGAACATATGTGTTGTATTTGACCTGACAAATGGGGCTTGGTTGAAATATGTTGAAACAGTTTTTCCAAACTCATTCCCCGGATGGGTTAGACTAGAGTTCCCATCATCTCCTCGGGTGAGAGTGCTGTAAGATGATTAATACAATACACTTTAAGGGCAACAAATTAAGAAAGATTGCTGTAAATCACAGGCACGTTACAGTGTATTTTGGGAATGAGAAAGTAGGACTCTTTCCGGCTGACTGATTTCTCTTTGAGTGAAAAAGGGTTCTGTGTTACTTCCCAGGATTCAAGTATTTTTGAATCTCGAATGCCAATCAGCTTGCCTCATAAGATGGTGCATTTCTGAAAGAGCTCTTAATTTCTTACTTTAAACATTTCATTCTGTACCCCTGTAGGATTAATGCATAAAAAGAACCGGAAATCTATTCTTGAATTGAACATTACAAGACTATATTCTTTCAATTTTCATTTCAATTAAAAATCATTTTTTATTATTTTGAATTTAGTAGAATTATCCAAAGGCAGCGTAATGCCTCGTTATTCAATGTCTACCACAAGTCTTCATGGTTTGGCGGCAACTGTAACTCTTCAGTTTTTCCCCCCCTAGGGTCAGCTTTTGCAACACAATGATTTCTTATCTTAGCCTCAGGAACAAGATAAATATGTAAATATGTAACATTTATCTGAATACAATTTGCAAAGAGAAGCATACCATCGTTTTAGAAAAATGTGGGCATCTCTGAAAGATGCCAGGAAATTTTAAAGATTGTTACTCTTCCTTGCTTTCTCAAGTTCCCCTCACACAAAAAATAAAAACAGGTATCCTAATGTCTTTCACACACACAGTTATGACAATCTAACCAAGGTACATGAACAATCATTTTTTTATCAAGTTAGATTACCAGGATTAAAAGACATGTGCAAAAAGGTAGGCTTAAAGCATGCATATATATGTATATACCCATACACAAATATTTTTAAATGCCATATACCGATATAAACAATAACATTTTAGGGCACTGTGAAGACTAATATATGCCTTTGTCTAACATATTTGATTTTTAAGTCATCTTATTTTCTGCAACTGATTCAAACCAGAAGAATGTGGGTGCACACATCTAAAACATTGCATTTTGAAAAATCATTGCATTACTACATAGATGCTCAGACCTGCTCATCCAGGTCTTATCTGAGCTTCTTGCAGGAGCTTCAGCCCACCTCTGGAATGTGTCTTTTCCGTCCTCTTTCCAACTCAAGGTGTGACATGCAACGGGCCCTGGGGCAGTATGTTGCACAGTATGCAAATAAGATAATCAGATGGATGTTACTCTAGCAGCTTTTTCAAATGTTTCAGCCCATTCCATGTGCACTCAGATTTCCAATGTAAATTCCTTTTTTTTTTGTTAACTATTGCTTTAAGTGTATATAATTTCTTAGGTTCATTGGAGAGCTTCCAGAACTGAATGTCCTAAAGGCAAGCACTATGGGCCAGTTTAAACATGAAGGTTTCTCCCTACCAGGAACTGAAAGGTGCTTCCTTCTAGTATTATGTATTTACAGGAGAGTGCTCAACATTCAAAAGCAATTTAGGAGTAGAATTTCACTTATAGTCAGTGTCCAGGCAAATGCTGCATATCCCAGGCAGGGTACCCATTTTGGGGACATGATCATCTTTGGGGGAGGCAATAATAGTTAATGCTTTCAAATATTCAAAGCCTTCCACGTGCACTGGTCTCATTTTGAATAATCCTGTGAGTCAGGCTTATTATTTCCTATTACTATAATCCAATGAACATTTTAAAAGATTGGCCAATGGTCCTTGTTAGCATGGCCTATATAGAGTTCAAGAGGCGTAATATACAGTCCATAGGCTGCTTACTGAAGGACACTGACTGGGGATCAGTAAGTTCTATCAGCCATCCTTGTAGATCCCAGACTGTGGATTTAGGGTTTTTGGATTTAAACTGGATTTAGCTTATTGGCTATTTTGTCAAAGTTTGTAGGTGATCTGTGTCCTGTGTAGGCAGCTTCTCCCCCCCCCCTATTACTCTGAAATCCTGAAACTGCCCTGCTAATCCCCCAATTATACCAAGTTCCTATTGTTGAAATTAAAAAAATTACAGCATTATTTTTATGCAAGTGGTATGTTAAAGTTCAAGTAAGCCTGAAAGACCTGGTAATTTTTTAACCCTCCAAAACAAATGAAGGAAGGCCTGGCCTTGCTCCATCGGTACTGCCACATTTTTTTAAAGAAAAAAAAAGTTATATTTTTGCAACTTAAAAGTTACAAAACTTCCTTTGTTGACCAGAGCAGGTAAAGACATGCATGATAAATATCCAAAGATTAGCATAGGTTCCATGTCTTCCAGGAACAATCTAGCCCTGGGTGGTCCTTGATTTTACTCCTCTTACCCCTATTAGCTTGGTAACTGTTTTTTCAATGCAGTTCAGTTGTGTGTGATTTATAACCTTGATTCCATTGTGATGCTGAACTTTTGTCCTTCAATTCCTTTTTCAGACCTCCTAAGCTGCAAATGTACTCATCTAAAATTAAATATGATTGTCCTAAATAGACTTATTGTAAATCTGTATAGCTAGAAGATATATCTTATTATATTTATGTACTGCATTTTCAGGAGTTCAAGGTGGCATAATCCCTCCTCCTACTTTCCCCACAACAATCCAGTGATGCAGAATATGCAAAGTGAATGGTCCAAAATCACCCATTAGGCTTCTACTGTATTATGGCTGAGGGGAGCTAGAATCTGATTCACCCCGTCGTTTATAGTACGTCTTAATCACTACACTATACTGGCTTTAGTATAGGCACCTCTTCAATGGAGATACAAACAAAGTAAGTGCATGCATGAATTCAGTATCAGTATCCACAGCTCTTTTGAGTTTTGAGTATATTATACAGGTATGTACCATTAACCACCAATACCACTGGGCTTAGGTTTTAAATGATTGGAATAATTATTGTAAATACATATAGAAAACTAAGTACAGCCCTGAATTAAATGAAGAGTGGAGAACTTGATAGCAGGCAGTTCAATAAACTAGGAATATTAAGATTCTTTTCAATGGTGAAATCTGGGTAATCTTGTTAGGCATCATCCCACAATCGCTGCTGCTTTATCCAGCTCCCCCTAGTTGGATACAAATTCAGACTCATGTAATAAAATTTCTCCCACTTGTTTTTAGAAAGGCTTGCCCACAATTTAGGAATATTTTTGTTGGCAAGGACAGGAAGTGGTACTCGTAAATTTGTAACTTATGACTTGTAAGCAGCCCAGTCATTGATTGAGATGGGTGGCTATAGCCGTTGAATAAATAACCATTTGTGCTTTGAATGGAATTTACTTGTAAACAGAAAACCGAGCATTTTTATTTGGACCGATCATATCAAGAGTTGATAATGCCAAAGAGAGAACCGAAGTGTGTAAGTATTAGTTAGAATATTTGTAGCTCAGGGTTGAAATGAGGGGTCCTGTGTGCTCTCTGAGCTTGCTTGTAGAAGTTTCATTACCCTAACTAGGTAACATCATCAGTGCTAGTAAGGGGTGCTGTTTGCTGTCTTGCCTGTCTGTGTGGGTAGGGGTGGTCTTAGGGATTCTTTGGTTGGGTTGTTTACTAATGGCTTTTTGGCAGTTTCTAATATTTGTTAAGATACAGGCCTGTGCTGGCTTAGCTAAGGAATCGTTATCAGGAAGGCAAAATTGAAATATGGGGGGAGGGCAGGGTTGCATTGCTGGAAATACAAATGAATCCCATCCATTACTGTATGTCTTATGATCCAAACACATTGCGTTTGTTTTTCGTTTTCTTGAACACCTGGAAAAGCTTAGTGATGCGGGAGAGGAAACCACATTTTCATAAAAACAATATAATGCTTAAATTCTTGCTCTATTTTATTTAAATCAGACTTACCCCCAGCTTTCGATCAAATTAAAGAAAACATAAAAAATAGGCAGTAACCTATTCCAAAAATTGACAATTACAGAAGCATTAACACAGTGTTTCTCAACCTTGACCATTTTAAGGCATGTGGACTTCAACTCCCAGAATTCCACAGCCAGCATTGCTGGCTGTGGAATTCTGGGAGTTGAAGTCCACATGCCTTAAAATGGTCAAGGTTGAGAAACACTGCATTAACAGTTCAAGCAACTTCGAAAGAAATCGTTTTAAGAGACATTTGCTAGTATCTCCCTCCAAACCGCCAACTCCTACGGTTTGAACCACGCAGACGCCCACGTGTACCGTCCAGTTCCCAAAAGAACTAGCCGAAATTCGAACCACGGGCACGTCTGGCTGCAAAACACGCGTCCGAGATCTTCGGACAACGGTCTGTAGTGTTACTTTCCCAGCGGGGCGGTAAGAGGGCAACTCGCCAAGTCCAGATCGGCCGCTGGGCTCGCAAGGCTTCCTTAAAACTCCGCCCTTCCCAAACTTCGCGAAGAGCCGCCTCCGCTCCGTTCCTTCGCCCGGCCTGCTTTTCCAACCTCACTTCCCTCGTCCCCCCCCCCGCGCCAAAGCTCCTCCTTTTCTACTCAAACTGATTTTCGGGGTTCCTCGGTTTACACCCCTTGGCGAGAGACCCCAAACGTCCCTTTCTCGCCGCTCCTCCCTCCGTGCCCGCAGAGGCTCTTGCCCTCCCCCGGCTCGTTCAACGGGGATGGGTTTGGTGCCCCTTCCCCCGAGCACGACACGTGTAAATCTGAAACGACCCCGGGACGCGCTTCGCGCAAAGCCGCCAGGCAGACCCACGAGCTGGGCTCAGAGCCAGGCGCTGGAGGGGAAGAAAAAAGACGGCGTCGTCTGAGGAGTCTCTCCGTCGGTCTCTGCTCTGCCCGTCTCCCGCTTGAAAGAACCTCCTCAGCGGATCGGCGTGGTGAAGAGGCCGGGCTTCCTTCGGGGGCCTTTCATTCCTGTACAAGGGGGAGGGGAACTTTGTGTGCGTTTGTGTTTGTGTGTGTGTGTGTGTGTGTGTAAAGCACGAGAGGGAGGGAGGGAGGAAGGAAGAGGGGGGGAAAAAAGGAGCGAGATCTCAACTCAAAACCCCGACGTTTCCTGCCTTCCACTGCCGGCGGCCGCCCCGCATTCTTGGCATTCCTAGGCTGTGACTCCGAGGTCGTCGTCGTCGTCGCCGTCTCCGCTGAGCAGCGCCGCTTGGAAGAGAAAGAGAGCAGGACAGGCACGCTCGCCCCAGCGCAGTGGCCGCCTCCGCAGCGCCCGGCCCTCGTTTTAGTAGCGAGACAGTAATCGCCCCCCCCCGCCAATGCTCCCGGTTCTCCCGTCCCCCCGCCGCCCCGCTCTCCTTCCTGAATTTTGCGCTTCCTTACCCAACTCCAAACTTTCTCTAGCGCCCCTGTGCTTTAGGAAGGGGAACCAAAGGCGGAGCCGTTTCTCTCTCCCCCCCCCTTTTGCCGCTCCCCCACCCAACCAGTATCCCGCTTCTCCTTCCTCCCAGCCCGCCCCCTCCCCTCCCCCGATTAACTTTTTGCAACGAACGGACCTCTCTCGCCTGAAACTTTCTTCCCCTCCTGATTGGATTCTTGTGGTTAAGACAGACGCCTGGTCCATCCGTCGTGGCTAGATTTTCTTCGGGATTTTTTCCTCCTCCCCCAAATTGCTTTTCCCTCCCCCCTCCCTGGGAGAGGGGGAGCGAGAAAAGAAAAGAGACTCGTGATCTGGATTCTTTGGGGAAAGGAGCCGCGTTTGGTTGATCCCCCCCCAAGACATGTGAACAGGTAAGCGGGAGATGCAACAGTTTGGAGTGGGGGTGGCGGCCTGGGCGAAACGTTTCTGAGCCTAGCGTGCGAGAACCTACTTGCCTTTGTAAGCGGGTCTCCAGTTTGTAATCTTGTCTTCGGGTGCTTTTAGCGGCTATGCTTCGATTTTTTTTTTAATTATTATTATTATTATTATTATTATTATTATTATTATTATTATTATTATTATTATTACTACTACTACTACCACCACCACCACCACCATTATTATTATTATTATTATTATTATTATTATTATTATTATTATTATTATTATTATTATTATTATTATTATTATTATTATTATCTTATATAGGTCAGTTAACGAGCAGTTTCTGGGACTTTCATGAGTCTTCTCTTTTCTGAAGAATAACTTTAAATAGAGCTTAAGTTGTAAGCTTTGCATGCAGAAGGAGGGAGTGTTGGAAATAAAGTGAGTTTGGAAAGAAACTAACTAGACCAAACCTCTGTTCATTTCCCTAGATTACTATTTGTGGTTTTGATTAAAAAAAAAAAAAGTATACAGTTTAACTTTCCTGCTCCATGGCTGACTTCCCAAGCAGTGCAGAGTGACTTCTGTCCTTCCAACTTTCAAGCCAGCCACCCTCCCACTCTCCACTGGTTTGTGGAAGGGTATCTTTTGCTCTTTGTTCCCTGGCAGTCAAATCTCTGCTAGCCATCCATCTCGGGCAAATGCTGTGACAAGGTAGCATCTGTTACTGTTCCTTGCATGGCGAAATCTTAGCCCGGCCTTTTCCAGCCTGATGTCTTTTGCCTGGACTAAACTTCGCAGCATCCCCAGCTAGCCTGGGCAGAAGGATTTGAGGGGTGGGGACCAGAGTCCTTTGATTTATAACATCTGCAAAAAAAAGTGTGGATATTTAAATATGATAAGTAAGGTGAGGATTTTGAAGTTTTTTGTATGAAGGTTTTCTGAAAAAGTGCTGCAGGAATGAAGGGAAGGGGGAAAGTCGTGCCCAAAGATGTTGTTTTCTCTGCCCTCGTGATGTCTTTATTCCAGTGAAATGTGCATTGTAAAGTTGAAAGCTGCTTTTTTTTTAAAAAAAAAAATACTTTGTAGAATGTAGATCCTCTTAGTGCATTGGATTTTACAAGTTTTAAGCTTCTAAGAGTTTAAGACTCTTAAAAAAGCCATACCGCAGCCATACAAGTTCCATTTAGTTATTGTGCATGCAAATGTGGCCTTAGGAGAAGCCCTTAGTGAAAGGTCCTTTTTGTAGTTTCCAAAGGTGAAAGTTTCACACGCTTGCTTCCATAAGTCTATACCAGTGTTTCTCAACCTTGACAATTTTAAGGCATGTGGACTTCAACTCCCAGAATTCCACAGCCAGCAATGCTGGCTGTGGAATTCTGGGAGTTGAAGTCCACATGCCTTAAAATTGTCAAGGTTGAGAAACACTGGTCTATACCACAATTATGCACATAGTTATTTGAGAATACAGTTACTGTATTGTCACTTAGAATTCCCGAAACATGGTTTCATTTTTGTATTGCATGAGCAATAGCATGGAAATGTGCTTTTTTCGGTTTTCATTCTGTGCTAGGTGTGGGAAGCCCTCCAGATGTTATTAAGTATAATTTCCATCAGCCAGCATAGCAGTGGTGAGGGAAGTTGGCAGTGGCCAACATCTAGAAAAGAAAAAATTCTGCATTGCTGCTGGACATTAAGAGCCTAAGGATTTTTACTGACTTATTATTCATCTTGTTCGCCTATCCATAAATGTTGATGGATTCCTCTTTACAGTACAGCTGAATGTACAGTACAACTGAATGGCTAGCTAATATGTGAATCAGTTCCAGTGGGATCAACAGTGTGTTTTAGGTTATGAGAAAACTTTTTCATGTTGAATCTCGTGACATCATTTGACGTCAGAGTATTGTAGATCTTAAGCTGTGGACCAAATGTGCTTGAGCTTATGTTAAAGCCAGGAAACAAAGTAGTTACACAAATTTGAAGTCATCTAGATTAGAAGAAAACCCACTGTTCTGTCCATCATTGCATCATGCTAACAGAGTTATCAGTAAGGTGAATGATTATCTCTATATCTCGGGCATATTTTGTACACCCCCATCTCATTTGTAGAAGGATTTTCGAGGGCTATTCTAATTTTCCAAATCTGGATTGTGATACAGTACATTTTTTCAGTATAAAAAAAGAATCATAAAAATATGTTCACGAAGATATTAGCATTCTGGATACAACTGAAAGGATATTGGTAAATCATGCAAAATTATTGTCAATCTTAACAGTCAGCATTAGGAATGACAAATTTAGAATACTGCTTCATATATGTTATCATGATTACCATTGAAAAATATTTGATCATGCCAGACAAACCATATTGCATTCTTTGACAAGGAAACTAAATTAGTAGACTAGCAAAATGCTGTGGCCATTATATACTTGGACTTCAGTAATGCATTTGACAAAGTAGACCACAGCCTATGTCTTAGTAAGATAGAAAAATGTGGGATAGCATTACCATCAGATGAATTTATAACTGTCTAACCAACTGTCCTCAACCTCAATAGAACTACCTATATAAATGAAAGCATGCAGTGGCATACCCCAAGGTTCTGTCTTTGCCTAGTATTCTTCAATATCTTCATAAATGATTTATGAAGAGCCATGGTGGTGCAGTGGTTAGAATGCAGTACTGCAGGAGTTCAATTCTGAGTGGCTCAAGGTTGACTCAGCCTTCCATCCTTCCGATGTTGGTAAAATGAGGACCCAGGTTGTTGGGGCAATATGCTGATTCTGTAAAACGCTTAGAGACCGCTGTAAAGCACTGTGAAGCGGTATATAAGTCTAATTGCTATTACTGTTGCTATTTACCGTAGATGGGATAAAAGGGGATTGATTGAATTTGCAAGCTGATGGGGGAAACAGCCAACACTTTAGAAGATTGGCCCAAGATCCAGAAGGTTCTTGACAAACTTGAACACTGGGCCCTATCCAACAAAATGCAATTCAGCGGTGACAAAAGTAACATTAGGCAAGAAAAACCAAAAGCACAGGTATAGAATAGTTATTACTCACAGCAGTAACTGTGAGACAGCTCTAGAAGTCCTGGTGGACAATCACTTAACTATGAGCCAATAGTGTGCTGCAGCCACCAAAAAAGCCAATGCAGTCCTTGGCTGCATCAACAGAGGGATAGTATCAAGATTGGGTGAAGTGTTAGTTCTGCTTTATACTGCCTTGGTAAGATCCAATTGGAATATTTCATCCAATTTTGGTCACTATAATACAAAAATGATGTTGAGACTCTAGAAAGAGTGCAGAGGAGAGCAACAAAGATAATTAAGGGACTGGAGGCTAAAACAAACAATGAAAGATTTCAGGAATTGGGTATGTCTACTCTTAACAAAAAGAAGGACGAAGGGTGACATGATAGCAGGCTTCCAATATTGCCACAGAGAGAAGAGGGTTGACCTATTCTCCAAAGCACCGAGAGTAGGACAAGAAGCAATGGATGGAAACTTATCAAAGAGAGTTCCAACCTTAGAACTAAGGAGGAATTTCCTGATAGTGAATAGAATTAATCAGTGAAATGTGGGTATTCCATCACTCGGTATTTTAAAGAAGAGATTAGACCAGTGTTTCTCAACCTTGACAATTTTAAGGCATGTGGACTTCAACTCCCAGAATTCCACAGCCAGCAATGGATTAGACAGTCATTTGTGCAGAATGGTATAGGGTTTCCTGCATGAGCAGAGGTTGGATTAGAAGACCTCCAAGGTCCCTTCCAATTCTATTATACTGTAAATATTGTTAATACCTGAAATGGATTAACCTAATTATATGTAATATTATCCAACCACAGTGTCTTTTAAGAGGTGGGTCCAAGTCATGCTGAAATTTTCAGGTTCTGGTAAAATAGAAATATAGGAAATTATCTTCTACTCTTCTAACTGCAATCAGTGACCCTCTTGGGTTTCAGGTATTAGACTGGAGTTTCTTTATATCTTTATTTAGGAATGCTGAGGAAACGTCTATGGACAAACTATGTGCTTTACTGAGTGACAGTTCTACTTATAATTGACCTATCACTGGATTAAAGAAGTTGAACCTATAATCTTCAGCCTGGGGCCATTCTGATGTATTGGACTACATAACTTATAATTTCCAGTAAACATGGCCACTGACATGTTGACTGAAAATTATAGAAGCTTTAGTCCAAACATTTGCAGGATATTAAATACGAAAAGGTAGTATATTAGGGACTTTTGAGCAATCAGGCATGGATTCATGCTGCATTTCAAGTATCTGATTTTTAAATAGTTTCCTTGAACATTCAGATGGATAAATAATAAAAATTCAAATATTTCTTTTTATATATTTGACTTGAGCAGATCTTAATCTTCATAGGAGTGTTTCCTCCCTGTATAAAAGATGTGAGAATGGCACTTCTAAGATGGTAGCTTCCAAGTTCTAGTCTAATAAAATGCTACCTTAGAAATAAAAATTATATGGTGTAAAATTGAGACAGCATTTTTACCAGGTTTTCCAGAGTAGATAATTCTGTCAGGTGTCCTGAGGCTCAGTTCTACCCCCTCACCCAGAAGTTGTACTGACAGAGTATGATCAGTTCTCCTTTGCCTGTTTTTGATTTTATTTTTGGAGTTTAGCGTGTTTATTGAAATAATGGACAGATCTCCATAATCCCGCATACATTGCATTATGGAATTATATATATACTCTGTAGATGTATTTCCTTGACAGAAGCCCTTCTTTATTTAGATTGTCTAGCATCCTAAATTTTCCATGATTGCTCTTTCGGGAAGACGCTTAACTTGTTAGTATTGTAGGATTGCAGTTGCTTAATGATAGATGATTTTTTCATGTCTTGTTTAAAAATTTTATTAGCGGTTGCAGGAAAGATATGAAACCCTCAAAACCCTCTTTTAATCTGAATCAAGATTTGTGGAATAGATATTCAAAAAGGACACTTTAGTCTAGTTTAAGACAAAATTCTTCATAAATTTGTTTGCTCTGGAGCTATTTTGTTATGGTGTCTTTTTGATGTTACATTAGGCTTGGGCTGAGAGTATTTTAAAGTTTTAAAACAATATCTATAAAGTAAATATATGTTTTTGATGGGGTTTTTCTCTATTTAGCCTTTTAAGATTCTTGGACTTAGCTGGAACCTGGCTAAGCAAACAGGATATAGGAAGGTATATCAAGTCAGTGTATGAGAAGAACTGGACAACCCATGACCCATTGGATCACCCTTTCAGAGATATTTTCTTACTTAAACAGAGAAATAAAATGACCACAATTAGGAAAAAAGGCAGGGGGAGTGGGAGTGACTTCCAACTTCCTGCTGGCTTCCCTATTGATGGTGCTTGTGGGAACTGATAGGGAGTGTCAGAAATCACTCCTCGTACATGACTGACCCACAGAACTGTCTGCTACTTTGCTGAGGGAGAAGGGAACAAAGGGAGCCATGGACTGCAAGGAAAACTGTATCTCTGCTCTCCATCCTGGTGTGTCTCCAGGGAGGAAGAGAGTTCACGTGTTGACTTCTGGTGCCCCCAGTCAGTCCTATTCCATAAGCAGGCATTCAAGTCACTTCCTTGTCTTTCCCTTGCCACTCACACCATTAAGAGATTTCAAATTTCAGCCTTAGTTTCAAAGCGTGAATTGCTGCTCACTCATTGGGCATTGCTGCCAGCCGATTCGTTGCTGGGATCAGAGTGTGGGTATATGCCACTCCCATCTTCCGTTTTGCCACATAACCTACGAGTTTCTGGGAACTATAGTCAGAAGGCATGGTGACACTGAAACAACCACTATTACCCCAAATTTCACCCTTTAGGTATTATGGGTCCCAGATTTTGGACACATTCTGTAAGTTAGCTCATTTGAAGGACCCTGGTTCAAAAATGATTATTATTTTCCTTAAGATGTACTGCATTGCCAATTTTTGAGATGGGCCTTCCTTTTTACTTTTGGCTAAAACTAGGAAGGTAGATCTGGATAATGATTGTTACTGAAATAATACAGACATATAAATGTGTTATAAAAACTGTAAATTCTGTATGCAATGTCCTTTATACTGTATAGTAGGCCTTTTCAAAATAGGTTAAATGACCTATCAGCCATTTCTTCTTCCAATGCTGTGGGTGAATAAGCGTATATGTATAACTTTTATAGCCTTATTTTGTGTCATTTCAGTTTTATGCTATTTTTTAATTGAATTTATATATCACCTTTTCTCCAAGAGCTCAAACTAATTTCTGCGTGGCTCTCGCTTTAGTTTATTCTCACCGGAACAACTCTATGGGGTAGGGTAGGCTGCAGTTGATCCTAAAATCATCCAAGGACTCCCATGCTGAGGATACATGATTGGCAAATGACCTAGTTACAGTTGTCTGTTCCAGGCACCTTATAAATCTGACTGATTTCCATCAGGCGTTTGGAATTTTTCCAGTGGCCTAGTAGGCTGTCTGGTGGAATGTTTGTTCTTGCTTCAAAAGACTGTTTTGAGTGTCTGTCTCTGAGCTCATCCATATTGGTTCATAGGTGAACTGAGGTCCTTTGGGAAATGAAGTACAGTGGTATCTCAGTACTCATCGTTAATTGGTTTGAGGAGGTGCGACAAATATTAAAAATGACAAGTACCAAGCAAACTATGTAACCTACCATGTGACCATTTGTTTTGGTCCGGAAGGACTTTCTGTCTGGTCTCCACTGCCATCCCCCTTTTCCTATTTCGGCAACCTTCCCAACACGGCCAACTTCCTGTCTGCCCTTTGTGCCTGTCCTCTGTTTCTTTTTGCAGTGACCTTTCCAAAATGGCGGTCTTCCTATCCTCCATGGCCATCCCCCTCTTCCTGTTACAGTGTGTCAAGTACCAAACAAACAGTGGGTACCAGGACAAAACTTTCAATTAAAATATGTTGAGTACCAAATTGGACGGGTTTTGAAGCAGTCGACTACCAAGGTACCAATAAAGAAATATCTGAAAGTGGAAGAAGATGTAAAGTGAATCTGAATGGCTTCTGGGATTGGTATAGTAAACTGAAGATGACTCCAGCAAAGGTCAAGGACCTGATGAGTAGACTGGTTCCTTGGAAGCTCTCTGAATGTGGATGAGAAATTATCCACATTATTCTCATGAGGAGAAGCAGCAGCTAATCCTGCAGGACAAGGATTAGCTATCTTGCTTGTAGCTAGGCACAGATTTTTAAAGGACGTTTGCAAGCCTCACACTCTAGTAACTTTCAGAAGTTGCTCATTAACTACTTCTAAGCTATTAGAGATGTTCAGAACAACAAGTTTGAAAACACCCAATGAGTCTGCCTTCAATCCTAAATGAAATAAAATTTTAATCATAAGCCTAAGAATTCAAAGAATTGGAAATAGTAAAAAGCTAAATAAGATTTTGATCTCAATTTTTTTTAAATGAACTAAGGGTCCAGATAAAATTGGAATATTGAAACTTTTACAACAAGGCTTAATTATGGAATTAATTATAAAGTACAAATAGCATTTTATAAGAATTAACATGAATAAGCAATTTTATGATTTCAAAAAGTGGACAATAGAAGGGATTAAAGATTTTAGGTTGTGGAAAGATACAGGCCTGTAGGACGATGCAAAAGTTAATGTCAATAAAAATATTAAAGGAGACTTTGAAGAATAGAATCAAGAAACAGTAGCCAGAATATCAACAATGTTAGTAATGGTGTTGGCTTCTGTTGATAGAGTGTGGATAGGCCCAAAAAATATTACTAAAAAGTCAGATGTGGAACAAATTTCATCTGACAAAATGGAGATGGTATCAAAAGTGGATTTATAATTGATAGCCAAGAGAATTATTTAGAAAAGGATGTTTCAGTTGATCTACAAAAAAAAAAAAAAACCCCAACACTGACTGAGGTTTTAAAATTTAAAACCAAAAGACTGAACTGGAAAAAAAAATCCTATTGGATTTACAAAAGAGGCTTGTTAAAGCCTTGAAGAACTCTGTATGATGAAACAAAGAAATGAAAAATAAAATCCTATGACAATATATAAATGGACTAAAGAATAATATAATATATGTTTTAAGTAAAAGAAGGAATATAAAGTAAGTTTATTTGATCAAAGTTAGAATAAGATAAGTTGTTACTTCTGGTTATCTTTTATTGACTCTGCTGACGCCAGACTTGAAAATATGATGCTTTATGGATGTTTATATAAAAGATGGAATATAGGATGAAAAAACAAACAAATATGAAAGCTTAGAGGGGGTGAAGAGTCATCACATTTGTTATGTTCCTGTGATAAGTGTTGGAAATCACTTTTTTATTTCTTCCTTTTCTCTTTATTATATTCTTCCTTTTCTCTTTTTTCTTCCTTTTTCCTTGCACTTTTTGCTTTCTATTGTCTTACCTTACCTTAGATTTTAACATTATAATCTACATACTTAATATATACATATATTATACATACACTCACACATATAGTGTGTGTGTGTGTGTGTGTGTGTGTGTAGGTATAAGCGTGAGTCTACAGTATTTTTCCCTTATTGTATCAATAAGGGAAATTGGCCAGTAACCTTATTTCGTGTTATTAGCTGCCACATCCAGCAGAGAAGTGTGGAATAGAGGGGAAAAAGAAAAAAAAGTGTTGACTTCCGACTCCCTCTGTTGCAGTAAAATAAGGCACAAACATAAGGTGACCAACCGTCCTCCTTTAGGGAGGACAGTCCTCCTTTTGTAAGTTCTGTCCTCCCTCAAAAAGTGTCCTCCTTTTTGATATTTGAAGACTAATCCGCACGGCGTTCCAGCACCTTTTTTTTATGGTTTTTTTTTCAACTTTTGCATGAGCTGTGCTACTCCCCCTATTGGCTTTCGAAAGCCAATAGGAATTGCTGCTGAGCGTGCCAAAACACCCGGCCGGCAAACTTTGCACATGGAAGTTGTCTGTATTATTGTTGCAATGAACAAAATGTTCCTTTTATTTACAATTTTTTTTCTTCAATTTATTTGTGTCCTCCTTTTCATTGTAAAAAAGTTGGTTACCTTAATAAACATTGAATCTCAACTTTTTACATTTCTGTTGTAATATAAACTAGCCATTTCTGTAACAACAAATCAGTCTAATCAGTAAAACCCAAAATCAAAGTATCATTTTTTTTCCACCTCAAGCACAGTCCAGAAGCGATTTCCAAGTGGAAACAAAAGTATTTATATTCTTTTCTTTTATCAGAACAGTCAATCTAGCCATCTCTGCTAACTCCATCAACTCTTGTAGCCATTTGTTCATGGTGGGAATCGAAACATCCTTCCATTTTTGTGCGTAAAATAGTCTTGCTGCGGTCAACATATATAAAATCAGACTTTCAAATTTTTTTCAAGATCTTTTTCCATTAGGCCTAGAAGAAAAGTTTCTGGTTTTATCTTTATATTTACTTTAAGAATTTTCAGTATTAAAATATGAATCCTACTCCCAATATTTCTTTGCTTTATCATATGTCTACCATAAATGATAAAAAAATCCCTTCTTTACATTTCCAATATTCATTTGAGATACCTTTCTATATTCTAGATAACTTATCTGGTGTTAAATACCAACAATACATCATCATAAATAAAAGTTTTCTTTTAAAATTATAATTTAGTGTGAATTTTAAGCCTTTCGTCCACATATTCTCCCATCGTTCAAGAATTACATTATATCCAAAGTTCCTTGCTCACTGAATCATACAATATTTTACATGTTCACTTTCCATATTTAATTTCAATAATGTTTTGTAAACCTTAGCAATCAGTATGTTCATCACTACCACATAGAAAATTTTCCAATTCATTTTTAACAAAAATCAAACCCATAACTCTTACCAAGATGATCTTTTGTTTCAGATATTACCAATATTTATAAACTGATATTCCATTTAAACAATGGCAGAAGGATATTTCCAAGTTTATATGGAAAGGGAAGAAATCAAGAATCAGATATAAGTTACTGCACGATGCCAAGGAAAAAGAGGGTTGGGTTTACCAGATTTGAAATTGTATTTTGATGTTGTTTGGTCTGGCTAAAGAATGGGTGAACCTCCAGAATAAGAGGCTATTTGATTTAGAACAGTGGTTCTCAACCTTTTTAATGCCGTGACTCCAACTGGTTGTAAGTCGAGGACTAAACCGGTCGTAAGTCGAGGACTACCCAACCGGTCGTAAGTCGAGGACTTTCCCTGCCCTGGAGCACCGTGCATGCGTGGTTCCGCCCCCTGCGCCGGCCGAGGCGTAGCTGGCAAGCGGCAGAGACGGAGCAGGCCAACCACCAGCTGGCCCAGCCCAAGGGAGGTAAGGCACCCGCCGGAAAAGGGGGAAAAAATGGCGGACAAAAAAAATGGTGGACAGCCTTGCTTGGCGACCCCCGTGAAATGGTCGATCGACCCCAAATGGGGTCCCGACCCACAGGTTGAGAACCACTGATTTAGAAGGTCATGAATTAAGGTTTGGATAGCAGGGATATTAATGGTATGATAAAGTTAAAGTAAATGTTGATTTCAACAATCATTTTATTAGACGTGCCGTACTAAGAGTTTGGAACAAATACAAAACAAGGTTTTTTACAAAGTTGCCTCTTTGGGTGTCTCCTCAAGAAGCTTTTTTCAGAAAAGAAATGGTGGTGAAACCGGACTGGTGGACTTATGGTAAAATAATATCTTTTAATTTAGGTGACCCTACCCTCAAGTCTAAGGAAGAGTTAGAATCAGAATCTCATGTCTGCCATTGGTTTACATACTTACAAATGAAAGATTTAAACTAGGCAAAAATATTTATAATAATAATAATAATAACAACTTTATTGCAACTTTGAATGTACACCAATTGGCATACATCAAAATGAAATTTCGTTGCATACAGCTCTCAAAGGGTCACCATCTCTGATATACACTCCTTGTTTATGGCCAGTTCAAGTTACAGATCTTCCATTTTAGTCTCTAGGGAGCGAACGATGGCAAATAGGACAGATGGAAACAGAGCTCCATGTGGATTAGCCCTCAAATTAGCTTGTATTCCTGCACGACAAACTTGCCTCCTTTTCTGATTCTGTCTCTTCCACCTTTTCCTTAAAGAGGCTTTGCTTTATTTTCACCCCTGGAGCATGCTGCTGCTACCACCAACTCCTCCAAAAGCCTACCTCCCATCCTTTGGGCCTGCCGACAGCCTCATCCAGTTCCTTTGCTCCATAAGGCCCGGACCTCTCCTCCCTTGCCTCCTTTGGAAACAGCCCTGATTTGCAATAGAATCCATCGCTGGGCCAGCAGTCAGATCTTGCTGCCGGCAGAACAATTTCAGACAGCGCCCAACGACTTTTAACGGTCTCACCAACAGTTCCGAAACAGCTAGAAACTCTCCATGCCAGCAAAGATTATCAGTCGTATGTTGTATGTTACCTTAGTTCCACCACGTTGCTCAAACACATTAAAACCTTCCTGATCATGTGGCCTATATCCCTTAATATCCCTCCCAAAACTTTTCACCTTCAAGAGCCAATGCAGCCACAGCCGATCCAGGCGCCGCCATCTTATAACTTAGTATATATTCTTGATGCAAGTTGTCATATTATGGTGAAAGATGTTCTGAACATTATCTTTTTTTCTGTGGTTCTATTTAAGGCATAGTTTTTTTTATTGAAAATTTTATAAGAGTTTTACAATATACCCCCCCTCCCCAAACCCCACCTTCCTCTCCCCCCTCCCTCCCCCCCGACTTCCCAGAGCAAATCACAGGGTTAACAATACAATAACCATACTCTGTCTAACATTAATCCCTATTAGATTAACAAATCTATAACATCCTTTAACTCTCTTTTAAACAAACATATTAAACACAATAATTATAACATCTTATTACTAATTATGAATAATAATAAACTACATTAACACTCTAAGGTTTACTCAAAAAACAAATGAAACTTTTTAGTTCCATATTTACTCTCAATATAATCTATCCATCTTCTCCAAACCAAAATATATCTTTCTTATTTAAGGCATAGTTTTAAAGCCAGTCATTTAATAAGGTTGTATTACATTTTCTATTATAAAGTGAAGTTGCCATAAAGTTTGGCTTCCATAAATATTCCAGGGATTTGAAAATATTTACATCCATCTCATTTACCTGAATTGCTTCTGACTCTGTTCTAGGTCTGTTATTAATAACATAAACTAGATTCAATATTATAAAACTGGACATGGAGATGTCAACAGTGTAGCTTGGCTTTGACTTGGTGTGAATTCAGCCATTTATGTATCATAAACCATAGTTTTTACGATTGAGTTTGCTGTATAGCCGAAGCATTTTTGTTAATTTGTTTAATAATGGTTAAAATGTTGCAGTTTGGCATGTTTTAGCCTAAAACCAAATAAGAACCATAATTATTTTGAATGGGAATAGAAGAGTCAAAACATATGGATAGATTGTACTAACTAGGCCATTCAGTTGTACACTAGGTCAAGTGTATTTACAGTTCTTTGACGAAAAAACAGTGGAGTTTGCACAAATTGAGAGGCCAGGGTTTTTTAAAATAATATCTTGATGTGTAGTATAAAAGAGAATAGTTAGGTTCATACATAAAGCTGAGCTTGGACAAAAGAAACCGTATAAAAACATGCAAATAAAAGATGGTATCTTATGGTGTCACTGCTAAAATGTTTCTGATTCCAGTGCTTATGCTCCTTTGCAAACAAAGAGTGGAGCTTCCCATCTACTGTATATATTTTCTTATACGGTTAGATCCAAATCAGTTGTATCTCTGGTTGGGGTAGCATTCAGAATTGGCAAAATAGCAGACAGAACATGCTGGCTCTCTGCCAATATTTCTGTCTGCATGATGGTACTTGGTAGATGAATATAATACAAAACATGAATTATTGAGAAAGGAAATTTGGTTGGGAAGGAATGGAGAGATGGAATGGAGGTGAACCATATAAGATAGGGCCTCCTTTCAGTCAAAGGTGGGGTAGGAAAATGATGATGATGATAGTGCAAATCACATCTTGCACAGGATCATTGTTAAATTAATACTATACAGTCATATACAGTAGCCATCGTCTGTCTTATTTGTGCTTCTGCTGTCAGAGTGGAGTTGATTAAATTAACTTGTCTATGTATTACGTTAAACTGTAATATGATTTAGGGGCTTTGTGTGGGTTCATGGGATTGTGAAAGATACTTGGCTCACATAAATCTTGGCTAGCAATTGTTTCCAATGTGACATCTGACACAATCTGGCATCTTCATAATTAAGTGTTATTTGGAAGACATTGTTAATGTGTTCCATGATATTGTATCTCTGTTATTTGACAGAAACTTACATTTTTGGAGTTGACTCCAGAGACCATTGAAACCCAGATTCTTTATTTATTTTGGATCTATTTACATTAGTGACCATTTTCTTCCATCAATAGAATAAGAGAGTGCTAGTCTATTACTTCTCAAATCTATATGTTCTTAAATGCATTGTCATTTTTTTTTTCATGTAATGACCACCTGCAATGCAATAGATGTTCGGAAATTTGTTTCAGAACTGATTAGCTCACTGTCTTGAGACCCAGAGAATTAAATCTGATCTGTTGTTGAACTGACAAAAAGAAAATGTGTAATTGCAGGGAATTAAAATTTGGAACAAACTGCTTAAAATATACATCAGAGTTTTCCATAAGGAGCTGTACATCCACCTATATATTCCAGTTTTGTTATAGGCATTTTGTTTAATATTTTGCTTCTGAAGACCTTATGACAAAAGTTGGTTAGGAAAAAAGGAAAATTACATACAGATAGTCCTCAACTTACGACTACAGTTGAGCCCAAAATGTATGTTGCTAAATGAGAAATTTGTTAAGTGAGTTTTACCTATTTTACGCTTTTTCTTGCCACATTTGTTAAGTAAATCACTGCAGTTGTTAATTTAGTAACACAATTGTTAAATGAATCTGGCTTCCCCATTGACTTTCCTTATCAGAAGGTTGCAAAAGGGGACCACATGACCCCGGGACACTGCAATCATCATAAATATGAACCAGATGTCAAGCATCCAAATGTAAAACACATGATTATGGAGATGCTGCAATTATCGTAAGTGTGAAAAATGGTCATAAGTCACTTTTTTCAGTAACTTTGAACAGTCATTAAATGAAGTCAAAGACTACCTGTATATCAAATTAGCCCAATTTACTTCAGTGTTCTATCGACTGACCTAGCTTAGAGCTAAAATATATTTTCATAATAATGACTTTGATTTTGCAGCTGAGCATGTTTACAACAAATAGTTCTTTACACGAAGGAAATGGATAGCACCTTTGAAGTTTTTATTTGTAGTTTAAGACCATCTAAGATAGTGACCCTGAACCTTGTGTTGTGTTTTAGATTTCAGCTCCCAGATTTTTCAAAAGCTATTGTGTTATGAATGGAAGGGTGCCAAGTTGAGGACTACTGTGTAATCTTGGATATTTAATTGTATAACTTTTGGAAGATAAGAGATAAGATAAGAATTGCTAAAGGATCACAAGATCTAGGACAATATGTCATGACTTTAAAGCTTCCATCAGTGTTCTTGTTGGATGCCAGAAAATCTGATCAAATAAAAAGGTGGGATAAAGATAAATTAATATACATATTATGTATTGGTATGTGTATGTATTTGAGATTGATTGCTTCACCTGATAAGCATACAGGAAATCCTTGTTTAGCAACTGCCTCATTTGGTATCAGGTGTGAAGAATCAGGATCATGCCTAAGTTCCAGTTCAGAAGATTTATTTCTCAAGCCTGTACAGAAGAATCTGGTCAACTAATGGTCAGCACTAAATTAGCGCTAGATAAGAGTTAACAAAATTCAAGGGCTGGACTTGGAGTGTTTGTGAACATGTAACAATTCTAGATTGAGTCCTCTCTTGACTCCGCCTCCAGGCTCTGCCTGCTCTTCTACATTTAATGACTATTTGTAGTTACGTTGGTGATATAAGAGTAACTTTATAACCAATCTTCACATTTATGACCAGCAAAGGAAAGCTGAAGTGATATCATAAGCTGGTTTTGCTTAGTGACCATTTTTTTAACGACCAGACTGGCAGTCTCAATTGTTATAGCTAAATGAAGGACTACCTGTAGTAGTTCCTCATACGTTCATTGTGGTATGTTATTATAAAAGTAAAAGTTGAACCAAATCTCTTGTTTTTCCCTCTCCGCTATCCTTTTTGGAATATGGGCAGAAAAGTGAAGGATTGCCTTCCATCCACTTCTCTAGTAACTAAGTAATAATTTCATGTATAGGTTTCCCTTAGGCTATCCATTTCACTTCATGACCAAGGTTCCAAGGGTTAACATATGCTTATTAGCCTGAGCAAATTATATAATAAATATGCTACTTATTTAGGGCAATTCACATTTGTTATGCAGAGCTAGCTGCCATGTTATGATCATTAATTCACTAATAACTTTGGATAAATTTTGAGTCAAAGCAGGATTGCTTTAAGGGAAAATATGGAAGTGTTATAAAACAAATATCTAATTATAGGTAGAGGTGATGGGTGAAAAGTTTTGTAATTAAGGGCACTTCTTTTTTTTTTTAAATGTAATCTAGCAAAATTTTCTGTGACTTAGTTCCCCACTCCTTGACCTGTCTGTTCTGAGCATTTGAAATCTGAGAAGCTGCATGCATCTTCTGCCCCAGCTGCCAAATACTAGTGGGAAAAAAATGCCTGCTATCACAAAATTGCAGAAACAGCAAGTTCTTGCTTGTTATTTTGCGACATCATACTTTTTCAGTGTCCATCAACTCAACAGAAAAAGCGGCTGAGCCATTGAAAGGTTTTGTGGGGTCATGAATTCTCTTTTACCTGTTTCTGTAAACTTGATTATTTGTATAATTAACCTCATTGCAAGTGGTAAAGCTGCATTTCTTTTCAAAGCCCTTTACTGACAAACATACACAGCCGCAGAACTTCTGTAGCAGGGTGTTTCTCAATCTTGGCATCTTGAAGATGTATGGACATCCATGTTAATTTATTATTCATTACTATGCATTCATGTACATAGCAATGTTTTGTGTATATTGATGTTCTACCCCATGTTAACATCAAATTGCATGTATGTCTCATTTGCATTTCTTTCATGATGAAATTCTAGATATTATATAACAGAGGTGTCAAACTGCCGCCCTGTGGGCTGGATGAGTCATGCCGAAACTGCGCCCACCCCATTGCAGGCAATGGGGAAAAAGTCACGATACATTGCGACACATCACATGACATTGTGAGTTTGACACCCTGTTATATACAGAGTAACCCAACTTACATATCACATTGAATTCTAATTTAGCAAGGTATATGTGAGAACAAAAGGATAGCTCTAAGATTTGGAGTCACATATTCCACATGTACTTAGGGGAAGCTTTTGATTTCTCCTCCTCATTTTGTTGTTGGATTGTTTGGGTTAGGATGATAATTGAACTTCTAATTCTATTATGGTTCTTGATGCAAGATTTTTAAATTATGTCAAAATAAAAGCTGCCAAGGTTCTGTTTGCAAAAGAAGGGGAAGAACAAAGTGAAGCTGGGGAAGATATAGGAATGTCACATGTACTAATTTAGTTAAGACACTTATAGACCTGATTTGTTTCAGCAGGTTGTCCTATCACAGTGGTGGCGAACCTACAGCACGGGTGCCAGAAGCGGCACTCAGAGCCCTCTCTGTGGGCATGTGCGCCGTCGCCCCAGTCCTAGGCCTTCAGCTGGGTTTTATAAAAACTTTTCGCTTTAGGCCTCCGCCGCCGTGTACAAAAAAAAAAAAGGTTCAATCAATCAGTCAATTTCAACTTCTTGCGGGGAAAAAAAAGATCTTGCAAAGTTGGAATTGATTGATTGAACTTTTTAGTCCCATCCAGTCTGCTGTTACCATCACAGCCACACCCACCCAATGGGCCACGCCCACCCAATGGGCCACACCCACCCAGCACTTGACGCTGCATAAGTGGGTTTTGGGTTGCAGTTTGGGCACTCGGTCTCTAAAAGGTTCGCCATCACTGTCCTATCATGTGCCAACACAAAGCTGATTGGTGAAACTGAATGAAACTACTAAGGGTATTACATATCCAAAGAAATCTTTAATTATAAATCAAATTGAATTCTGCTTAGTTAATAGATTATATTAGGATGACCTTGCATGAGCAGAACAGTAGAACTGAATGGAAAGAGGAACACTCTGTGCTCTTGTGAAAAGAGACATTCTTTCTATTCTGTGAGGCAATGTCTCTTCCAAGGACGATCAGTTGACTATGGAAATTCTCAGTCATCCAGGTCATGGTTGTCCCAAAGGTACTTTTTCAAGAGGCAACTGGACTTTCTTGGTTTTCATTGAAGACGTTTCGCTTCTCATCTAAAAAGCTAAAGAAGCTTCTTTGAGAAGTGAAACATCTTCAAGGAAAACCAAGGAAGCCCAGTTGCCTCTTGAAAACGCACCTTTGGGACAAGTAGGTTCAGTTGTTTTGCAATATTTGTAAGACCCCATCTTCAAAATAACATTTAACGTTTGTGCAGTATTTTTTTATTAATATAGGTTTCTCAAGAGACAAATAAGATAGTCTGGTACTCCCATCTCTTTAAGAACTTGTCACAATTTGTTGTGATCCACACAATCAAAGGCTTTAGCATAGTCAATGAAGCAGAAGTAAATGTTTTTCTGGAACTCCCTAGCTTTCTCCAGTACAGGAGATGGAGAATCCACCGGTGGGTTTTCATTGGATGCCTGCTCCTGAGACCAAGTAGCCAAACTTTGACACGCCCCCTGTTGCTGTGAGACCCAGTCTTATCTTGGTCTCAAGCTCTTGCAGACGTCTCAAGGTTTGGCTCTCAGGATAAGATTAGATTGCAGGTCAGAGACCCATCGTGGATTCTCAAAGCTATATTCCCCTCACAAAAAGTCTTCCCTTAGCTGCTGGGATCAGCATTACCTCAAATCGGCCGATTTGAGGTTTTTCTGAGGGAGGTGGGGGGGGGAAATATCCCCGTCGCTGTTTTCTTCTCTCCAGGGATCTGGGGAGGGGGGAGGGCATTCTCTGCCGGCTCCCCCGTCGTTTTGCCTTTCCTGCGCTGGCTGAGCAACTCTAAGGCTTTCCTTTGCTGATTTCATTCCTCTGGGCCGTTTGCAACGGCCGACAGCCGCGGCCGCCATTTTGGGCGCTTCTTGTCAGCTTTTGCAGGAGACTTTCTCTTTATCCAAGGGAGGCAATTCTCCAGCGTTTGGGAGGCTTCCCTTCCCTTATCTTCGTTCTGAAGCTCGCCCTGTGTAAATTTCGCTCCCTCGAGCCGTTTGCAGCGGCCGAAAGTTGCGGCCGCCATTTTGGCGCCCTCGGAGGATCGCAGCAGGGGCTTTCAGCCTTGATTGCAGGAAAGGAATTCCCCGACGTTTCAGAGTCAATCCCCTTGCTTACTCTGCGCCCTAGGGACCGTTTGCACGGCCCAAAGTCGCGGGCGCCATTTTCCAACGCTGCCAATTAACGGTTAATATAGCTCTTTCCCTGGCTGGGGAATCACATTCCCCAACGTTTAGTATTGTTTCGTGGCCTGTTCTTCCCTGGGGATACTTGTACAGGCCCAACTATAGCCCAGGGACCTTATGAAAAATTTGCCGCGGCCGCCATTTTGTAACGCCACGCGGCTGAATTAGTTGGCCTCATCACTGGCAGCAGGGCCTGAGTTCCTTACCACTGGGCCCTTCATGCACATTAGCCACTTTATCCCTCCCTTATAGGATTTATATAGGCAAATTCTTAGACCACCATCTTGATTCAGCCTTTTGGTCTCATTGCCTGTGCCAGGCCTCAAAGTCAGGCCTACGCCCTTATTGGATTTTTTCTGGTGCACCCTGACTGGCCACCTAAGGCCTCCGGGAGGAGCCTTTGCGGGCCCCTAACGTGCCTTCGGTCTTTCTCAGTGACCGTGACCCAAACCCAGAGAGATTTTTATCAGGTCAGGTGGTCAGGGGAGCAGTACTTGTTACTAGCTCTGAACAATCTTCCCGCCATCCGCTTGCTTGCCAGAGCTCCCCCTCAGGTTTCCTGAGATAGCTCAATCAGGGATGGGGGATTCCACGGCGCCTCAGCTCCTGGGCACCGCGTCCCCGTCATCCACTCACAGCCGGCACAAATCCTCCGGACAGGAGGCAGCGGGCAAGCTCAAGAATAAGGCCAAGGCCACTCTGAAGAAGACATCGAAGACGGCGGAGAAGCAGGCCAGCCGCAGGCACCAGGTTCTGGAAAAAGAATTTGCCAGGGCACAACAACAGGCCAGGCATGAGAGGGATCAATTGGTGGCCCCAGAATTTGATCTTCCCTTGGGTCCATCCACTTCGGCTCAGGGTGTGTGGTCCCTGGCGGTCGACCCCGTCACCCCGACTGTACACCATGCGGGTATGGGGCCACCTTCCGGTACCACAGGCTCGGTTCCGGAAGCTACTTTCACTCCTACGGCGGCTGGGCTCAGAGGCCCAGATTTAGGAGATCTATTTTCAGATGGTCGCCTGGAGGCTCTACTTTTTAAGGTCGTTGACCGGGCGCTTGCGGCACGATCTTGTCAAACGCCCGGGCAGGAGGCCTCTGTTCCAGTCATGCCTCCTCCCATTTTGCCCGCAGGGGACCTTCTGACTTATCCTCCGTCACCTGACCGTTCCTCACTCAGCGGCTATTCATCCCACACTGGAGGGGAGGCGCCGGAACTTGACTGGTCAGAGGACGAGGTGCTTCCTCCGGAGCCCTCTTCAGGTGGCCTTTTCAACCATGCCTGGTTTCTCTCCTTGCTCCGCAAGGCCACTGCCACGGCTAATATAGGGTCCGATCAGTTTCCTCTGCCACAGGCTACCGCCGAGGCGAGTCCGGACCCCATATTTTTTGCGACCGAGTCGACACAGCATCATGTTCCCTGCCCTCACATATTCCTTACAGGGATAAAGAAACAGTGGTCTTCCCCTTCTGCCTCCCTTTCCATTAGTGGGTCAGACAAGAAGCTGTATCACACTTCCAAGGATCTCACTGATGCCTTGGAGGTTCCTCAGATAGATGAAGCCTGGACTCCTCTGGTGTCTCAGACGGCAGTCTCTGGAGATTTGGCGGAGGCCCTCAAGGCAGACGATAGGAAATGCGATCTAACCTTTCGCAAGACCCATCAGTCAACCGCATGGGCCATCAAAACGGCCACGTGCACATCCTTTTTTGTCCAGACCACTCTTTTATGGCTTCGGCAGCTGCAATCCAGAGTCCTTCCAGAGGATGTTCGGACTCATCAGGATTTGAGCAAAATGGTAGCCGCTACGGAGTACGCGTCAGACGCGACTCTGCAGTCGGCTAACTATGCCTCACGAGCCCTGGCCTCCAACGTTTCAGCCAGGAGGATGCTCTGGCTCAAACATTGGCAGGCTGATGCCAAGGCCAAATGGCGCCTGGCATCCGCCCCCTACCAAGGGACCCATCTATTTGGTGAGGCCCTGAACCCTTTCCTTGTGGAAAACAAGGATAAGAGGAAAGTCATGGCTCACATCACCAAACGATCGGAAAAACGCCCCACTCCTTATTCCAGGAGGCAGCCCTTTCGGCAAAATTCGGGCTCTGCAGCAGCCCAGCCATTTCGACCCTTCACGCCTAGGCAGGATCGCGCATATGACCGCCCCTATGACAGGACTGGATTTCGGTCCAGGCAACAGCCCCAGAATAGGCGACCATTTCGTGGCACTGGTCGACCCTTTAAGAAGTCCAAATGACTCCCATATCGCCCTTCCCATTGGAGGCAGGCTGTCCCATTTTTTCCATTGGTGGGAGCTCACCACCACGGACAAATGGGTATTACAGACAGTACAACAAGGTCTGTCCCTAGAGTTCCTGGCAATTCCGCCGGGTCACTTCATATCCTGCCCCACATCTCAGAATCCAATCAAGCGGGGACTTATGCAGGAGGCCATTCGTCATCTCATAGACATTCAGGCCATAGAACCGGTACCGTCGGGTCACGAAGGAGGGGGGTTTTACTCCATCCTCTTTGTGGTTCCCAAAACATCGGGGGGATGGAGGGCGATTCTAGACTTGAAAAGTCTGAATCGTTACATTGCATACAAAAAATTCAAAATGCAATCGCTCCAGTCCATCCTGGGAGGCATCAGACAGGGAGACTTCCTAGCGTCGATAGACCTCTCAGAAGCGTACCTCCACATCCCCATCCTTCCAGGCCACCGGCGGTTCCTCAGGTTCTGTTACAAGGGCCAGCATTTCCAGTACAAGGCTCTTCCATTCGGCCTCTCCTCGGCGCCCAGGGTGTTCACCAAGATCCTGGCTGTGCTGGCCGCCCACCTCCGGAAGGTACCGGTACGCATCCAGTGTTATCTGGACGACATCCTGATTCAGGCGTCCTCCTTCCGGGCGGCCCAGACAGACCTCGATCTAACTATTCAGGTCCTTCAACAGCACGGGTTCTTGGTGAACTTCCAGAAAAGCCAGACGGTTCCCTCATCCAGGCTTCTGCACCTGGGAGCCATCATAGACACTGCAAACTGCGTGGTCTATCTCTCCCAGGAGCGGTTGGACAGCATCAGGGACCTAGCTCGCAGGGTGTACCGAGAACAGGTAGTGACGTTGGCCTTGTTATCCCAACTTTTGGGGAAAATGGTCTCCTGCATAGCCATTGTCCCCTGGGCCAGGCTCCACTTACGGGAACTCCAATGGTTCCTTTTACCGGTCCAGCGACTGAACGTCAGTGCATCCAACCGACGGGTGAAGCTCCCATTGCACGCCCGGAGGTCCCTACGCTGGTGGTTTTCGAGGGCGGTGACCAAGGGGTCACCCTTCAAGGAGCCGGACCGTCTTACCATCACGACGGACGCCAGCCTATTCGGCTGGGGGGCCCATCTACAGTCTCAGTTTGCGCAGGGCCGTTGGTCCTGCGCAGACTTGAGACACAACATCAATTGGCTGGAACTCAGGGCCATCCACCTAGCCCTCCGTCAGTTCAGCCACTACATCAAGGGTCGTCACGTGTTGGTCCTCACGGACAACGTGGCGTCCAAAGCCCATGTAAACAAGCAGGGGGGTACCAGGTCCAGGTCCCTCATGGCCGAGGCCCGGCTACTGGGGTCCTGGGCGGAAACCAACCTAGCTTCCCTCAGGGCCGAGCATATCTCTGGGGACAGGAACCAACAGGCAGACTTCTTGAGTCGAGCCACGATAGATCCCTCGGAATGGGGACTGAGTCCGGTCCTGTTCTCAGAGATATCACGCAGATTCGGCCTTCCGGTCCTCGATCTGTTCGCGTCACCGAACAATGCACAGCTCCCCAGGTTCTTCTCCCGATATTACCACCCGGGGGCGGAGGGGACGGACGCCTTAAGGACTCCGTGGCCGAAGGGCCTACTCTATGCCTTCCCTCCCCTACCGCTCATTCCGGCGACCATACGCAGGCTGCTACTGGAGGGAGCGGAGATGGTTCTGGTGGCTCCGTACTGGCCTCGGAGACCTTGGTTCGCCGACCTAATGAGCCTTTCCGTCCTTTCCCCATGGCAGATTCCCCCGAGTCGTGTGTCACTACAACAGGGGGGCCTTCAACATCCGGACCCTCAGTGGCTTCAGTTAGCCGTATGGCGCTTGAGCGCCGCATCATGACTCAGGAGCGTTTTTCCCCACGAGCAATCTCCTTAATCCAAGCTGCTCGTCGACCCGCTACCAATCGCATTTACGATTCTACGTGGAAAAGTTTTTGCAATTGGTGTGGCAGACAACAACTGGATATGTACAATCTGACCATCCCTCAGATTGTTGAATATCTTTTGGACGGTTTGGACAAAGGGCTGGCACCTGCCACCATTCGTAGGCAGGTGGCAGCCCTGTCTACGTTGCTGTCTTGTGCCAATTCGGGTATTTTAGCTCAACATCCTAGGATACGCGCCTTCCTTAAAGGCGCATCCAACTCTCGACCTCCTGTAGTGCACCAATACCCTTCCTGGGAGCTCCCTCGGGTACTTCGAGCACTTGTCAAAGCCCCCTTTGAACCCATTAACACGGTACCATTGCGGGCCTTGTCTCTTAAGGTTGCATTCCTGGTAGCCATCACGTCTGCCAGACGTATCTCAGAACTAGCTGCCCTTTCCACCAGGGAGGATCTCTGCGTTTTCCACCAGGACCGGGTGGTCCTTCGATTAGATCCTACCTTTGTTCCTAAAGTCAACTCCATCTTTCACAGGACTCAGGAGGTCATTTTGCCAAATTTCTCTCCCACTCCCTCTCACGACCTGGAACGTCAGTGGCGCATGCTAGACGTTCGCAGGGCATTGAAGCGCTACATCAAACGCACAGCGCCCTTTAGGAGGTCTGAGGCCCTTTTCATTTCGTTTCGCCCGTCCTCTCTGGGACAGAGGGTGTCCACATCCACCATTGGCAGGTGGATCAGGGCCTGCATCGCGGAGGCGTATAAGGCCTCCTCCCTGCCGGTTCCGGATTGTATCACGGCGCACTCCACTCGCAGCGCTGCAACTTCTGCGGCGTGGGCCACTCAGGCCTCCATCGAGGAGGTTTGCAGAGCTGCGACATGGTCTTCACCTTCCCCGTTCGTGTGCCATTATAAAATTGATCGCTTCGCCTCGGCTGACGCCTCCTTCGGCAGGAGAGTGCTCCAACAGGTGATTGCGGGGACCACGGATTCGGCCTTACCTGATTCCCACCCGTTGGGACAGTGAGGCTTTGGTATGTCCCACCGGTGGATTCTCCATCTCCTGTACTGGAGAAGGGGCGTTGTCTTACCTGAACGCCTTTTCTCAGTACGGAGATGGAGAATCCACACCCACCCTTAGGTCGGTCAGGCCGTTGTTAGGGGTTAGAGAGCCAATACCTAGTACATCATTAGCCGCTTTCGCCCTCAATAAGACTGGATCTCACAGCAACAGGGGGCGTGTCAAAGTTTGGCTACTTGGTCTCAGGAGCAGGCATCCAATGAAAACCCACCGGTGGATTCTCCATCTCCGTACTGAGAAAAGGCGTTCAGGTAAGACAACGCCCCTTCTCCATGATCCAGCGTATGTTGGCAATTTGATCTCTAGTTTATTGAAATATAAAAATTTGAGGAGATGCCAAATATTGATAAAATGTTAATACTAAAAACTATTTGAAAGTGAAGAGGTACTGAATGTGATGAAGTTTTCTGTGAAAGATAGGAGAAATAATTAACTTTGAAAAGTAGTTCACTTTCAGACTGGAAACATACCACTTTTTTTTCAGATTCCAGTCCAAGAAAAATTATTTACTATGCTATATTTGTTGGTAGACAATAAAGAGCTAAAAGTCTTGGGACCAATATATCTGAAGACCCTCAGGTAGCATATGTTAGGAAGGTAGCAAGCAGGGAAAACAGGACTTAATTTTTCTAAGTGTGATCTGCTTTGTGGACCCTGACTCCAGACAGGTTTGTGAGGCATGAACATGTGTTAGAAGTTTTGGCTGAGTATTGTTTGGATTTTGTTTCTCTTGTCTGCCATTTTAAACTATTTACTGTTGCATCTTTTAAATTGTGATATACGTATGGGTGTTATAGAATAAATTTATTCTACAATAAATGCAGAAATATGTGTTACAAAATTAATTTAGTTTGGAAAGGATGTATGGCAACAAAATAAATTGATGAAACTGAAGCTTACCCTTTGCTACTGGCGTATTGGTTTTGTTTTTTGTTTTTTTAAGGATGAGTAGTTAGTTTTGTTTAACCACCAGTATTTTACAGATGGTGCAAGCCATCATTTTTATCTGTTGGAACTGTATTAGTTCAGCAGCAGCAACTGTTTGGAAAAGATTTGAATGTAATTTTTTCAACATTTTTGTAGTGCCTCTTTTTGCTAAGAGGTAGATAGATACTGATGTTTGTTAGCAATTATTACTAACCAGAAGCCACACTCTTGGCATTTGAAACTACTGGGATTTAAAACCATAAGAAGCAAAATTGTACTAGATTCAAGACTGTTTGTACATATTGGAACATGCCCATAATTTTCACGGGCCTATGCTTCCCCTTTTATTTCAACAGAGACTACTGGATACGTAGGCAATTACTGTTAGTTTTTAAAGCAAATTATATACACAGTGTGATACTGTAGATTTTCTCTGGAGACTTTAATTGCATTGGATTCAGATAATTCCTGTAACAGCCTTCTCCAGTTCAATTCTCTGTTGCAAAATAGACTCCATCATCCCCTGCCAATCACACTCATGCTTGTTGGCAAAGATAGTTGTTGCCCAACAAATTTGGAGAATAGCTTATACAGAAGCTTTGATATCCAGATATTGGATTGATAAAAGTTATAAATGTAAATCCCAAACTCACATCTAATCTTGAATATTTTTTCCGAAGTATTTTTATATCTGGAAAAAGAAATAACATATGCCCTGATCTTGTCATGGATAGAATGTTTTTAATGCTTTATAATGCTTCTTTTTTGTAACGTATTACAGAGTTGTTCCTACAAGAAGTTAAGGATTTACTGCAGTGTCCAACTGGGAGGGGATACAGGTATTTGTAAAACTATGAAAGGCATTTTGTTTTCATTTCGCTTAGTCTCTTCTAAGGAATGCCAGCTTATCTGTTGAGTGGTGGGCTCTAACCTGTGATGATCCCCATGTCTCCCACAAGAAAGCAAGGTCAGCAGCAATCATTTTTATTCTCTGCTTGGGTCTGTGTGTTTTGTAACAAGAGGAAAATACTTAGCATTCTTTTTGGTATTTTAGATTAGCTCTTATCAAGTAACCCTTCGTTTTTTATGCAGATGCACGCATGTAATTGCAAAGAAAGAATTTGCCCAAGCCTTTTAGTGATTGTGGTTATTAAGCCTAAACTGTATTATCCTAATATAGCTCTTTCTAAGCTGAAACTTCTAAAATGTTTCTATTACAATTTTCCAGACTCCAAAACTCCTAGTCAATATTCCCAAAGTAGATTAGGGAAGCTTCCTTAACTATCAAGTCTGGTTAAAATAAAACTAATTGTGGTGTCTCTATTATCTGCTGTATCTATTACAATTAAATTCATCAGTGGTTGATCATTTTTATTATAAGGTAAATGTTCATACCTGTAGTCATTTCACATACAAAGAGATAATAGATTATGAAGTACACTGAATCTTTAGTGTTCCAAATTTGATGTTCAAAAGGCAATTGGATTTTATTGGGGGTGGGGTTCCCTTGAAAAAAGCTTCCTCAGTTCTGGCTGATTGGTGCCAAATAGAAGGATTTATATTCTTTGCAGTCATCTGGACATTGGCACTCTGAAGGTCGGTTGTTAGCTGTCTGAGAATTGTGGAGGCCACACTTGGAATACTGCATCCAGTTTTGGTCACCACGATGTAAAAAAGATGTTGAGACTCTAGAAAGAGTACAGAGAAGAGCAACAAAGATGATTAGGGGACTGGAGGCTAAAACATATAAGGAACGGTTGCTTGGAATTGGGTATGTCTAGTTTAATGAAGAGAAGAACGAGGGGGGACATGTTAGCAGTGTTCCAATATTTCAGGGGTTGCCACAAAGAAGAGGGAGTCAAGGTCTTCTCCAAAGTGCCTGAAGGCAGGACAAGAAGCAATGGATGGCAATTAATCAAGGAGAGAAGCAACCTAGAACTAAGGAGAAACTTCCTGACAGTTAGAACAATTAACCAATGGAACAACCTGCCTCCAGAAGTGGTGAATGTTTCAACACTGGAAGTTTTTAAGAAGAAACTGGACAGTCATTTGTCCAAAATGGTATAGGGTTACCTGCCTGAGCAGGGGGTTGGACTTGATGACCTCCAAGGTCCCTTCTAACTACTACTACTACTACTACTACTACTACTATTATTATTATTATTATTATTATTATTATTATTATTATTATTATGAATATTGAATCTTCAATATTTATTCCATTGAAATTCTGCCATTAACTAGAACTCCTATGAACTTCACCCAGCATTATACTTAACATTTGTTTCAATTGTTTGGGGACATTTAAGTGCCCAGAGACAAAGTAATCAAATACAGTAAATGAATATTAAAATATCACTTCAGAAATTGCACACATTTATAACTATATATTTCTAATCTTTTATGTGCTGGTTGTACAATTGGAGCACCCTTGGCAGAGAAAGCTAAGAATTTTTTATCATCAAAGCATGACTACTGTATTTGCAAATGTAAACACAGAGACATAATCAACTTTCCCTGAACTCCTGAAAGAATAATAATGGTCACCTTTCTAATTAACCTTTTGGCTTTTATTTTTCCCTGGATTCAGTTACTCTGCTTCTTGTTTTGTTCTTTGTTTCCTAAGGCTGTTCAAAATATTGTTTTACACATACTTCAGCTGTAGTAGAGCAAGTATGATTAATAATTTGATACCAAAAACAAAGTATTGTGCTGCTTGCTAGCAGTGTTGAACCACAACGTTTATGATGTTGATTAATATCTTTCTGTAAATATATTTCTGACAACATGGTCAAGAATTCAAGGCTTACCCATGCTTTGTTTTGGAAGATGGGTTGTCTTTTACATCAGAAATGATCTCAGGTTTTTAGCTAGCTGGTAATTGCTGTGACAAAGGGTGGAGGCAGTTGAGGCTGCTTTGTTTCTTTGGCCATTAATGTTGACCTCTATTATTGTGAATATTTTTTTTTCCTGCCAGGCTTATAAATAGTAATTTTGGATTTTCACATTGTGATTCAAGAGTGTGAGCAACTAGCAGTGTCATTTGGTGTTCTTTGAGTGTTGAAGTCTCTTGACAGCTAGCATTAGCTCTCCAAATCTTACTGCAAAACTGGACATTTCAGTTTCTCTCATGTGAGATTTCAAGTATAGGGATTGGTGCCTGACAAAGTCCTCTGCAATTCCAAGACCTATTTTCTTCTTTCAGGAGACTTATGAAAAATAGTTTTAACCGCATCTTTTTTGAATGTTGCTTGGTGTTATGTAATTCTTAAGCTGATTCTTCAGTTGTTTAATTTCTGAAAACTGATTCATTTTCTTTTACTGCCTTTAAAAATACATACTTGAGTAAGCTATCAAGGGTCTGGATGTCTCACTGAAATGAAAAGGAAGTAAAAATCTGGAATTCTGCTAGTAAATTTGCAGTAATGCAACAAGATTTTATTCTTTTCTCTTGCTTCCTACAAGCCTTTTGGAATGTAATAAGAAAAGCTATATATTTTGGAGTCAGTTTGCATCAATCATCTTGTTATTTCCACCTATGGCTTTATGATGTGACTATATTATAGCAGCTCCATATTGTTAATGAAGTTATGCTGTATTTCATATATTTCAGTTCATATGCTGTACTGAGCCAATATTTGTTAACCGTGATTTTTTTTAACACACTATTTTTTAAATAAACCATGTTGGTTCCTATAAAATAGTAATCTGTACTAACCTTTACTATGCCTGAGTTTATGTGTGATCCTGAGACAGAAACAAGCTACATTGGTGTACACAAGATGTAAGTCACATAAGGGTTAGAATTGTATATATTTGTGGCTTTACATAACAACATGATATATTTATTTCAGTTTCCTGTTTGTTTTTAAATGCTTTAATAAAAATGAAGTCTATAAAGGAAAACACACACATACATGATAAGAATATATAAATTTATGTTTTTTATACTTCTTTATCTTGCACAGTATATTCATTACATGATACATGCAGAAAAGTGCTCAGTTTTTCGACCGCATTAACATTTGACCATGGTGAGTAATTTTCTGTTTTGTATGGTGATCAATCAGATGGCTCTGAAAAACTTGAAACCA